>NW_027278929.1:0-271086 GCF_046629955.1 Centroberyx affinis
CCCAGTTGGCTTTTTGATTTAGCTCTTGTCTACATTTCGTTTCCATTTTAGTTTTATTTTTTTGTTATTATTTTGTTATTTTGTGTTTTGTTCATTGTTTTACTCACCAGCATGTACATTTGCTGTTTTTGCAAGAACTAATAAGCATATTGTTTAAAAAGAAAAAAGTTTGCTGACAGGACGATGATATGAGAATATCCTAGCATTTTTCTTTGATTAGTCTACACCTGTTGGGGAAGCACTCTGGATTCTGGGTTTTTTTGGAATATTCTGTGGAAAGCTGTCATATATTTTCACCAAGCAGCACAAAGTATGTTTCCAGAAGGTGTAGGTCGAGTTTGATGCATTGCACTGGAAAACAAATGTAAACATTGCACTGGCAAAAACAAACTTCAAATTTGACTTTGCAAAGGTTTTATGAGATAAATAAAAAATAAAAAAGTGGGAAAAAAAAAAATCAGGTAATACACAAAAAAATACACATTCCATCTACTTGGGTGAAACTTAGAAAGTAAACGAATCTGAGTTCCTCCAGAAAACTCCATGGAAAACCTTCGTAGATGTCCTTTCCCAACAAGTCTAACTCCATTAGCATAGACAGATTTGTGATCAATGTAGCAGAACCAGGTCTCCACAGCTCAAAATGGACCCTTGAGTACCATTCTTTCCCAGGAACAAAAATGACCCTTCACCTTTAAAGCTACAAAAGTGTCACCTTGACGCTGACCAAGACTAAGGGGGGGATCTCCTCCACCAATCATACAACTCTTCTGAAATTTACAAGTTTTATCTACAAGCCACATCAGACTGCAGACCAGGATCTCCTTCACACACACAGACACACAGGGTTCAGGGCACTGTTGATCCAGCCTCCTATCCAGTTTGTTATTCAAAAAGGCTCAAAAACGATGCCAATGATTAAATATGTGTATATAGCACTGTCAGAGGACCACTGGTAAGCAGATCCTTGGTAATAAAATGGAAGAAAAATACACCAAGGACAATGTTTTCCTATTCAAGGCATTTGAATGGCTCTTCCAGTTCACCAGAAATAGTATAAAAATTGATAGTTCTGGTAATGGTTTATACAAAAGCTCAAACTTTGGATGAACTCCTGGCTTCAAAAATTATTTTATTTGCCAAGTACAATAAAGGTTCTGGATTTGTTATTGGTGGCACTGATGCAGAGAGTAAGGCCTGTTACATACTCCACGTAAGCTACACATGCAACAATGCAAAGGGCAGCACAAGAGGCATTTCTCATGTTCTTGCATAGCAAAATGTGTAGTGCAAAATTTGAAACATGACGCTATCATCTGCTGCAATGTCACACATTTCAGCTAGGGACGCTAAATGAAAGTTACTGATTTAGTTAGTAATTTCCTGTGTAAACAAATGAAAATGGCGGTGACTCAGTCAGAAGAAACACAGTATGTAACGGGCCTAAACAGAGTTGTCAGGAATGGAGTGGACAGAGTGTGTATTGTTGGTGACAAATCTTTTATTAAATTATATAGTAACACAATGCATGCTAACATGGTATGGGATCAACAGGACTTGTGTAACTGGATGGTGCAAGACATACAATACACAGTAGACTATAAAAATCATTCTGCACATTACACTACTACAATACTATACATTCATCATTAAATCACTATTTGCATTTATCTACCCTTGCCAAGGTCAATGTCAGACACTTCTCCTTTATCTGCTGATTCAAGCACTTTATCTAAGCTACTGTAATCTGTCTATGTTTAAGTCTGAGTTCTTTATTTTTTCGTATATTATAAAAGCAGTACAGTATGCATAATACTGGGTATAATATGATTATAAGAGTGTTCTTGCAATTTAATCAAGATGCAAAGCTTTTAAGGCACAGTTGGAAACCCTGAAATAACTGCAACTGTGGATACCATTGTGTTTATAGGAATATGATTCATCAGGAAATTACCACCACCGGAATTACATTGTCATTTTCAGTGGAGGATCTGTGACACATCGGCCTTCTAAATGAACAGTAAATTGTACAAAAACAGGAGTTTCTTCTCCACCTCCAGGGTTACCAATTGTTTCATTAAATAACAGTCCGCCATAATTATTGTACACAACTAAACATTTACCTGTAAATGCAAATGTTAAATGTTATATTTTCACATTGACTCTACAATCTGGGATGTATGTGACCACCTAAATACAGAGATTTACACAGGTGTTTTTGAAGAATTTCAACTCATAGATTGAAACTCTAACAGTTTAGCACTATCCTTAGCCCATGATAAATAAAAATTCAGATATTGTGTATGTCTACAAACAAAACAAAAGGTAAACAAACCTCTACAAGCTCTAGGTAACCTGATGCTTCGCTGTCACATCTTGTCAATCCTTATTTTTGATTGTGAAAATAATGCCTCTATCACTATGGAAACAAAGCCAGCAGTGGGCAATAGTGTTTCAGTGAAGGGCGCATACTCAAATTACACTTCCACACTTTGCCAAATTCTTTTTTTTTTGTGAAAGTGACCCCATGGACAACATTATACAGGCTGATCGTTGTTTAGTCAAGGTTAAATCAACAGTGAACTCGATGTTTGCCTCTCTGACCTAACCAGTTAAGTCACTGCCAAGCTGCTAAAATGTAGAAATTCAGAACTCACCAATCTCCTCATCTCTTGCGCTCTAAATATGTCACAACCAAAACGTCAGGGAGGCTTCGTCACATCCATCTCCCACACATGAGTCAACCAAACTATGGGGAAGCTTTGTAAAATTGTCAGTCTGTGAGAGACAGAAACAGAATTTTGCACTGGAAGAATACATGATGATAAATGATTGTATGAAAAGGAAGATAACACATCTTTTGTGAAATGAGATGATAAAGGGTTGTATGCAATAGAGAACCTTGAAAACTGTTGATCCATGTTTTAGCTGAAAACATTTGTGCCCATGTGTTTACTGTGACACTCGTGAGGTTCTGAAATGAAAGATTCAATACAGTCAGACCAGACAGAATCAACTATGCAGTATTGCAACGAGGCCTTATGTCTACAGCCTTTAGTTTGCAGTACAAAGCCAGTGGAAAGCCTCTACACAATGAACACGGTCCAAACTGTTTTAATAGCTGAGTAGTCAATTGAACAAAGAACCATATAAGCCTATAAGAACATTTTGAAATATTCTGAGCAGCCGATGTACTAATGCATCACTTGAAAGTACACAGCCTCTTCTGTCTTGTAGGCCTTGTAACAGTAATCAGTCTTGATGATACAGCATTTGGAAGCATCACTCACCTAAAAAGCACAAAATGGGCTTATCTGGGTGTCCAGAGATGATATAGTGGTTTAAACACCAGTCCCAGACCCACATGAGCACCTGCTGGCCTAGAACCGCTCAGCTTTCCTGCTATCTGTCTCAATAATGAAAGGATACTGAGGGGGATGGCCTGCCCTCGGTATCTTTTTCCTCTTAAAGCTGCACTAGGCACATTTTTGTTAATGTAAAAATGCAGCCGTCTCATCAGGCTAAATCACAAAGTGGGGCTGCAACAGAGAGCGTCCAATCGCCCCTAACTGAGACCTTGTAGATTCACCACAATAGCCCAAATTAAATTCTGGTGTCAGGTATGGGAGCAGCAGAGAAAGCTGGACTCACCAACGTTAGATCTTTTGCATCTCATCTCTTTTGTTTCCTTCGGGATAAAGCATCACAGACCGGTCAGGTTGGTAAACATGAGCGTGCTATTTGTGTGCTATTTACTAGCGTCACAATACATGATTTCTGGGTATTGAAGTTCAAATTTTTCAGTTACCTCTTGCTGCCACTTGAAGCGGCCGATGTGCAAAGTTACCTAGTGCAACTTTACAAAAAAAAAAGCGTCATTAGTAAAAAAAAATCAAGTAATGATAGACTAGATTGTGTTAGACTTTTCTAAAGGGTTCAAGGTTTGGTGCCATGTGCATGAATCTTCTTATCATAATATTTTTGCCAGCTTTAAAGGAAATATGGCTGAATCTTTCGACAGGATTGCAGCATCTAAACAACAGAAGGTGACTAGAGATGAGAATTGGTGCACTATTTGCTAGACTCTCAAAATCTTAATGGTGATTGACAGCCATAAACACCTACATACATAAAGTGGAGTTCAAAGGGGTTCATTTGCATCCACAACAAGATGGTTTTTGACAATTTCCCAGCTGCTCACTGTGGGAAACTTTCTAGAGATAATGATCCTCCCTGACAGATTTGGTGCAATCAAACTTTTTTTCTGCAGATTCCTTCGTTGCGCATACTCCACCATAACAAGGACATTTTCAAAAGCCAGGAAGTGAGAAGGCGTGCATCTCGGAGGAAACTTGTGTCCAAGAGAAAGTCAAGAAAGACAATGATAATACCGTGGGATTGTCATGACTTTCTGAATTATTGCACAACTCCGGAAAGAGGCAGCAGTCTGAAAAGTCTAGCTATGTCACAAGTTACACACTTTGAGGAAATAAATTGAGCTGACGGATTGAACCGTTCTGAGCGCTGTCCGGTTTTTAAAATAAGCTTACTGTCATGATTTTCTGATGACCAGTCCTCAAAGACAGATGTAGCTGTCGATGGAAGCTGATATGTTTGAAGTTGTCAAAAGGAAGAGGGAGAAAAACAGGCGGGGAGAGACAGAAACAGAGAGACAGATTGACAGATGGAATGAGAGACACCAGTGATTCATAGCATGTCAAAGAGCCTTGTGATGGTGAGGGGAAAAAAGAGAACCTCAGCCTCACCCCAAGAACAGTGGCATTGTTGTTCTCCTGATCATTATTCCAAACACATTTGGTCTGCATGTTGATGTGATGCCGTTGCTTTTTGAACTAGTTTACCTACATCTCAGTTTGTAACAACAAAGGCAGTTGGTGTGGAATTATACTGGATACATTTGATCAACAATCGCATGTCAAGCATATAACGGCAGAAAACAAAAACGACTATGTAGTGAGCATGTTGAGAGCATTGTGGCTAAAATGCTATTACATGATTTTAAAAAGAGGACAATCTAAAAATATAATGTGCTGGAAATCCTGTATAATATTTTTGCTTAATGCATAGTGCTTACAAGCAAAGCAAGCATGCACTTTAGGTTCATTCCAGGGTAACACTTTATTTGGATAGTCAAAGTTGATACTTGAAAGTACGTGTTCAACAAAGTGTCATTTGCCCATTTGTTGCATCTCTACAGACTATGTAACCCTTAGCCTAATCCCAACCCCATTGAATATCTGCAGACTGCTTCCCACACTATTGCGAGTATCACCTGAAACACCTTCAACCAGAGAGTGGGAGC
The DNA here is from genome assembly GCF_046629955.1 of Centroberyx affinis. NCBI lineage: Eukaryota > Metazoa > Chordata > Actinopteri > Beryciformes > Berycidae > Centroberyx > Centroberyx affinis. Next base: position 5,324 of record NW_027278929.1, read on the forward strand.
TAATGAGTGAAAACACCTGCTGTTGTGATTTGTTGGAATGACAATCTGTCTATAGTTTCCTATGGCTGCACTATAGCCACTTGATGGTAAATTGAATATCAGAATCGGACTATCCAAATAAAGTGTGACCCATTCCAGGTACTCAAACATTCACATTTATACTGTTAGATAAGTGTGCAACCAGACAGAAAGCCACTGTAATTGCAGAAGTAGCTTCTCACTCCAATCCAACTGAGTCTTCAGATTGCAATCCTTTTCCAAACACAGCCTGGCTAATCGACAGCACAACTGATTTCCTGATTAATGTCCTGGCCCACCTGCTGGCATTGAAGCCTACAGACATCATTTCCTTGTGAACATGATCAATAGCAGCATCCACATAAATAACGGTTGGAAGAAAATAAATTTTATTTAGATGGGGCACTGGGGCCAAAAACCTGAGTAATAGTTATTTGCCTGTTTGGCAGTCCCCAATTACAAATCAATTTAAGATCACAAATTGGTTTTCTTTCTGAACATTTTGGTGGAATTAACCCACTGTGTATAGAGAAAGATACTGAGAAAAATAATAATAATAAAAAAAACCAAAAAGTGGCTTCTCCAAAGACGAAACAGCATGGGATAATACTAACACTAATACTAATAATTCAGTATCAGTTGAACCAAATGTTGTCTTGGCTGGATGTGTGAGCATTTCTTTGTCTGAGCATTTTAGTGAAATTACCTCATATAGTGAATGCTGATAAACTATTGGGCTATCCCAAAGACAAAACCGCATTTGAAAAGAATTAATTAAATACGCTCGGACATTCGGTTAGTTGCAAAGTGAATTCAAGGAGTTCAAGTTCCACCTGGGTATTGTATTTGCTGGGAACTACAGAGGAACATGGAGGCAGAGAAGTTGTCTGAGCGCCGGACTGCTGACCTCTCACTAGCTCGCCTTTACATGGTGAGCAGAGATAAAATATGTAGTAGGCAGTCGTCTAATTTTAGCCTCCACCTCCTCCATCATCACTTTCTAAGTTTTGTGCTTAAAAAATCTCTCTCGGACTCATCATCATCTCCTAAGTACATTACAGTGTGATGCCTACAGTGTAAGGCTGATAAATCCTCCTTTTCAGGTGCTAATACAAGTTGACATGGAAATGTCAAATGATACATATGAGATTGACGCTGTAGTACAACATGGCCAAGAATTATAAAGAAAAAACATAAAAATGGGAAAAGTATACACAGCATACACATATTCCTTATTGTAGCTGATTGTTAATAGGTTTGTTTTGTTCCTGTATTTTACAGCACTGTTTAAGTGCTATTAGATATTATCCTTATGGATGCCTAAAAAAAGGGCTTTTTCTTCCTATTGCACAGATGATTTTTTAATTTCCAACATAAAAACGTACACGATGGCTATCATTTGATAGCACAGTCCCGTGTGTCGTAAATCTCCCCTAAACAAAAGCTGTGATTCATTTGTAGTACGCTCAAGTCCAGTGTTGGTTCCGGCCACTGATGACTTTGAGAGAATAATTAAAGTGTGGGCAAAGTGTTGCTTGGGGATATTTTACATGCAGTAGGAGGGATGGGACGGGGGAGCGACCAGAGATATTGATTACTGCTGGGATTACAGCACCACGAGCATCGCTCTCAGTCCAACAATGTAATCATCAGCCTTCTACTTGTAATGCACAGGTCGCCACAGCCTCACCAGGGGAGGGAAGGGGAGAGGGAGCGGGAGATGTGGAAGAGGAAGGAGAGCAGATGGAGAGCTTAATGTTTCATCTGCCATTGTCCTTCAACTCATGATGAATTTAAGGTTGGAATTTTCAGGCTGGGGATTGGGGTTTTAAAGAAGGTTTAAAGGAGCTGTATCTGACAATAATTACGTGAATAACAGTAACTCCTGTGTTATATTCTGAAAAGAAATATCCTTAAGAAATTACTATTTTGTGTAACACCTGCTCTGGTAAATGAATTACATCCATCTTAGTGGAATAAGGCTGTATTCTTCCCGCAGTTTAAGCCGATTGTTTCTCCCTTGTTCACTGACTGTCACCATGGGTGCTAGCACTAGATTGGATTCAGGGAATGCATTGATGTAAGTTGGCAGATACTTTAAAAAAAAGCTCCTCTCTGAGAGTTTAATCTTCAAAATGCATGACAATGCCGATCCAGCAGTTTTTCCTCACTGCTTTGGACAAATATTTTTAACTCTTGTGTAACTCTAAGAACTGTCAACTTTCTCCATGATAGTTGTATTATTCACTCTATATTTTTCTTTATATATGTAGATTCAAATATTAATTTCAGTGATTTCAAAATACTGTTAAATACATAGTGTATTATATCAGTGGGATCATTTTTAATAACTGTGATGCAACTATTGTGAAACTTGTTACAACAATACTTTATCAATATCAGATTACATTTCATACATTACATTTGCAGTAGGTGATGGGGATCCTAATAAACAAATATAGTATATTGAAGATGTATCCAAGAATTATATGCCGCCTCCCTAAATATTAAGCTATTTTACTTTGCCTATTATATCTGCAATTTTTTTTACATTTTAGATCACCAAAATGCACATCATAAGTTTTACTCATTTGCATTAATCAGTCAATGCAAATGAGTCATATTCATAGCTGCAGGTCTGTTGGATGTTCTAAAGAGTTACACAACTTATTCCAAATTAAACCATTTGCTAGGCCTTTAAGTAAAATGTTAAATTACGTTACAGACTGCAGATTACAGATGTAAGTCTGCACAATTCAACCACTTACACGTGTATAAATATAGCTAGGCTTTGTTGTGATACAGAAGGCCTTGCGACTCAGAAACCGGACCCATAAAAACAAATAACTAAAATAAAATAAAATAATGTTTTTCTAGTTGTTTTGAACCAACATTACTGAATTTCCCAAGCCAACAGGTCAGTGACAGATTTTTTAATCGTTTGTACTTTTCAGGGTTTAAAGTGAGAGTATTTGCCAATGTACAGTCTGACAATCCATATATAAATCTTTGAAGTTACTCTGGATGCTGCACAGTCGGCTAAGTAATTGTTCTTTGTTTGAATGCGTCTGCACTTTGAAGAGGAAGTGCCTAGAGATGCCCTTGAGACGGTCAAGGATATTTCTTGGAGTTCTTTGAGGCGCCGTAGCCCTGGGGCGTCCCTTGAAACAACTCCCATCTGAGGCGTAGAAGCCAGGACATCTGAAGTGAGCGGGCCAGGTGACATCAGGGTGTTCCTGTCTTCTCCTTGCAAAGTGTCATACTCGCCAACTGCCTGGCAAACTTTCCCACAACTTCTTGGCATGGATTGTTATATAAATGTTACTGCTAAGGTAATGATGCTCTGATGTGGAAAGCTTGGCAGTAATACTTTTTGGTATCAATTCCTATCTGCTGTTTTATACTTTCCAGTAATATTCTTTATCTTAGTAGAAATCGGCCTTTGCGCATTTATCCTGTATCTAATTCTTTTTTCAACATTACAGAGTAGAACCAAATTAGTATTCTGTAAAGCAAAACTCTAGTGTCTCTCAACCAGCTATATACTTATCAGACCATTCCTTGAAACTTCCAAAAAAATATATATATTTTTTTCCAATCAATTCCTCTTCAGGACAAAGCAAAAATGCAGCATTCATTCAGCAAGCATGCAGAAAAAAGTGGGGACTTTTACAATAGCTACATCTATACTAATAATTGAAAATGACAACTGTTGATGATTGTACTGGTAAATGGATGAAGGTGGAAAGCATTTTGCGGTAAAGTGTGTGTGGCACGCTGGGAAATATGTAGCAACTGGATGGATCTATCATCAGGCGGCTCCGAACAGTAGGCCTATCATCGGAGAGGAGGGACAGCGGTGCTTGCTGTCGATACTCAATCAAGTCATGCCTGGTGGTGGCGGCGGAGCGCTGGACTTGATCTTGGATAATGACGGCATCCAGCCTCATATGGGGAAAAGTGGAGATCCTTTCCCCGGGGCAGTAGGGCTGGAGGTAGATAAGCGTCCTGTATGGCCCCCATCGGACTGACTGTGCTCACCGACGCAAAAGAAATGCTGGCTGTTACAAAGGCTGTATTACAGAAAATCTGAAACCAGAAAATCTGAAACGGGGGAAAAAACAGATGGAGTCTGATTTTTTTCATGCTTAGACAGACATGAACAAGTTAGGTCTGTGTTGCAAGGAGTTGAAAATTAGATCTTTTGTGCATGTACATGAATGCATCCTAAGACTAGTATGGGTATACTCAGATTAGGTTTGGAAAAAGTGTGTGCAAAACTCCAACAAACAACAAAAACAACAACAAACAAATATAGGCACCTGAAAATAACAAATTCTAGTGGTTTGAAGTACAGTTGGAATTTGAGCACCAACTATTATGTTGGGTCACCCCTTACAGATGCCAGTCAGTGAGATTACACCATTTATATAAATACAGCTTGGTCAAAAGGATAAACTCAAATCAAACTGAACCAAATTGCCACCCCAGTTTCCACCCTTTGTGTGTTTGCACTGGCAACAGAAAACAAGGACAACTGGCACAATATTGACTATCATCAAACACAGATGTTCAAACCCATGCAAAGGTATTGCTGCTTATTTGGTTGCACTCCAATGTGCAGAAATAGATAAGAAGCTAAAAATGAACTGAATGATTATAGGTCATATGAACTAACATAAGCTTTGGCGAAAAGAAACAGTGAAAGTTGCAACACATCCTCTGACAAACTGATTGAAAGTAAAACTCATTACTGAAGAATACTGAAGCTATCTTAAGCCTTTTACATTTGAAAGGATGTAATCATATGTGTGTCTTTTTATAATATATAGAGTAATAAATATCTGGTAATCCTTTTTTTCAAACAGGATATATTGCAGCTTGGAATGAATTGTTGAATCAATTGTTTGCACCCCTTAATACAGCAGAATTAATGTGTTGTTTGTGAGGGTGAGCCGAACATCAATTCTTCAACATCACGCTTGATCTGCATCAAGGCAGACAGTGAAAGCGAGAATGCGAATTCCCTTGTTTAGGGAAAAGAGCGTCCACAGGGCGTCTCTGAGGTGGCACTTATCACTAAAGGAGTAGAGAGAGATAACCTGGGGGCCTGGAGATAAGTGAATCTAAACACCTCAATAAAGCCTGAGCCAGAGGAGGAGAAAGACGCGGGCAGGTATTAGTCCATCCATCATCTCCCTCACAGGATCAGAGACTACAAAAATCTACCACTTTCATCCCATCTGCCTAGTTCTCTCTATCTTTGTCATCTGTGGCTTCAGATAACCAGCAGAGGCCAATCCCTTGATCATTGATGACTAGAGGTGGTGGCGAACGTGGCTTTACTACTGAGGCGGCTTACTTAGTCCCCACCGTTCATATATGTGCTATTGTTAATTTGGCAGGGGGAGGGTATACTCTATTAGACACAAACAATAAAGTGGGTTTACTTTCTAGAGAGCATAAACCTTCAACAACACCGCCGCAATTGACATCACAGTCATAATCCTTATTAATTGGCCATAAATTTGAAAGGAAATAAAGGAAAAAACTGGGTGATGCTGGTGCAGAGATGTATTGACAAATTACAAGGTTTCGCGGTGAATCAGTGGTTCTCAACGTGGGGTCCGGGGACCACCAGGAGTCTTTGAGGGCGCTCCAGGGGCAAATGTATGAATTGTTAAACTTCAGCATTATTTCATTTACAAGAAGTTAACACAGTTACAGAATGCAGAAGAATGACTATATTTTATTCATATTTTCACTGTTATCTCTCTACCTACAATACAGATAGTCATGGAATTCTGGACAAATACATTCATATTCATATCTAACAATAAAAATAGTCCCAGATTTGGGTCCGAGAGACAAAATCTCATCGAATGGGGGTCTGTGGCTCTAATGTGTACTAAATTAGGGGTCCTTGATATGAAAAAAGTTGAGAATCACTGCTCTAAATTATATTGTATGGGGACAACAGGATCTCAGCTACAATGCAAAGGGACTGTACAAGACATGCTATTGACAGCATAGACCGACTGGCCATCTGGAGTACTGGGAGTTTTCCGGGTGGGCAGCGAGCCAAGCAATATGATACAAAAAGATAGAAAAAGTTCCTGGCTGTTTGGTTAGTCATGTCTACCAGACGGCCAACTCCACAGAGAGAGGGGGGGCGGGGGGAATAAGTGCATCACTAGTCCATGTTCTATTCTATCTTCATACGCTGAGCTGACAGTGACAGAATGATTGTGTTGTATATTTATCACAACAGAGCCCGCCTAACAAGGCAAAGGAACACACCAAAAACTCAAAGGTGGGGCTGAAAAATGAATAGAACAAATAGTCTCTTGAGGCAGATGTGGCCAAATGCCACAAAATGATTCATTTATCTGGTAGGTTGAGAACTAACATCAGTGCAACAAGTATCAATTATGCTAACATCAACATGCAGCAGCATAATGTTGCCACTTAGTATTCTAGCTATTGTGTTGCCTTCAACTGCTGCTGGAAATATTGTAATTACAAACGAAACAGAAATAAACGATCCATCAAAGTGGTAAATATGACTGGGAAATATTATAGTGATGGGATATTATAATGGGAAAGTCGGGATTTCTTTGATATCAAAGTTGCGGAGATGTGTGTGCATGGACGCTGTGTCAACAGTTAACAGTAAAATGCATGTATTGTATATTGAGTTATTATTTCACATCTATGTAAATAATTAGTAATGTTATATTGTTTTTATGTTCACTCTTTGTTTAACCTTCAGATGTAATATATATGTAATATATCAAGTTTTGGCCAATAAATTAATTAAAACATTGATTACATGCTTGATGCACATTTTCTCCTTTTCATTCTGCTGCTGCACCTCAAAGTATCTCTGTGCCTCTTGATTCATAAACTAAAACAACCACCACCAAAAAACACTTTTGTTATGCAGTCTATTTTGTTATTTCCAACCAAAAGCACTCGAATGCACAACAATCCCTGTTTACAACCCCCGAACACGTAAGTAGGAGCTTACTAGGAGCACTTGATGGCAGCATCATAAAATCTCTGTTTAACTCCAGGCTCTTTAGGTGATGGGATACAGAAGAATTCATCCAAATTTTGAGTTTTAAATTAAAATGTTTCACCTCATATGTAAGACAAATTCATTTTAAAGATTCCATAAATAAATATGCCATATGTCTAGTAATACTTTGTTCCATATTGTGATGACCACAAAAGTCCAGGATTGTGTCAGACAGTAGCCTACATACTCTTTTCATCACATATATTTCATCTTTCACTACCATATTGCTGTCTTCATGTAAAAAAAAAAATCCTTCCTAATGCCCACATTGCAACCTGTCAAAGCATGAGAGGAAATCTTGCTGAGGCTCGTTAACAGTGTTCAGATCAATAGCAAGTTGACCTTTGTCACAACCTACACGACGTTTAACATCTTACTTTAAGGTCAGTGTAAGAGATCCTGGTTGTTCCTGCCCCCTTTGATCTTTTATTGTGGGCTTTGATGAGGAGTATTAAAACAGGTCGTTTGCTTTATGTCCCTCTTTGTCCCATCAGCAGGCGAATGATGTTGGCTTCACTAAAACTCAAGCCAGAGGTCAACGTCGGTGAATTAATTGTGGAGCGCAAGAGACGCTATTCCCAGATAACATATCGATCCTCGGCTGTTGAATATGCTAAACATCTGTCTGACAGAGGAGCTTTGAAAACCAGCCCTACCTCCACTGAATACTAGGAGTGAATCTGCAGGAAGCCACAGCAAGAGCACTGTGTGAAATTATACTGTTAGAAAAGGATGCATAATTTTCATCATCCCTACATTTCTGTTACTCTGAAATATGCCATATGTTAGCAGCAACACAAGCATTCGACATATGTTATTCCTACGTATTGACAATAGCAGAATTTGTGTTGTCTCAAAAACAAGACACACAAAGGCGTTAAGAATGACTCACTCTCACTCACTCACGCCTGTCTTACAGTTTTTAAAAGCAAATGCCTTCAAATGCCAAGTAAAAAACAACAAGAACAATGTACTTTATTGCATATCACGGGGTATGGGACGCATTCGTTCCCTCAGTCACTCACTTACTCAAAACTGAAGCAGTCTGATTTTAGAATCCGGTGCTTGTTGGTAATATTTATGAGGTTCTTTGCTTGTGTTAACACATTGTATATTAACACAATGCTTGTGATAGTTCTGTTTATGGTACCTTGTGATTAGAAACAAGAATTTAAAAATGCAAATATTCTTCTAAGCTAACTTCTGAGCTGCAGTTACACTGATTAGTAGGGCCTTGATTAAAATTCTTAAGATCTGTATTATTGATGTTTGCTTTCTTACTGAGCAGGTCTCAAAATGGCTTTTCCAACTAATACATGAATCTCCTACTGAATTTGTGTGTGTGTGTGTGTGTGTGTGTTTGTGTGCAATGCATGTTCGCGTGTGTGCTTGTGTGTATGTGCACACATAAATCCTTACATGTAGAATACGAGGTTCTGCATTTTCTTTCTCTCCACCTTTCTCTGTGAACCTAGAAATCTTGTAATCTCATGGTCTAGAAATTTTGTAATCTTGTTTTAAGGCACAGATTATCAGTTGAGGCAACCTTTTGGTCTTTCTTCAGAAACACTCAGGCTTCCTCTCTGTAACTCACTTCTCAGCTGAGGACTCCTCTGTGTAAAGAGTTTTGCTTCTGGTGACACCTGCTGGTGTCGAGTTTGGGGAAAAAACACGCAGGGCAAATGTGGGACTGGGTGGTTAGAGAGACCATCCCATAATGACAAAAGTCGTAGGTTTGATCCCTGCAACAGCTGATGTGCGTCCATCAAATGCCATGACCTGCTGAAGTGTCCTTGAGCAAGACACTGAACCCCTACCTGCTCACTCACTAAGTTGCACTGCAGAGGAACATCTGTGACAAATGCCTGATAATGTTGCATTTATGTGAAATCAACTTTTGACCATGAAAATTTGAGTTCCTTTTAGTCAGCATCATTATCATAATCATCAGCATCCTCTGTATTTCAACAAGCAGGACTCTTTCAACCAGTCCCAAGCCCTAAATGATTGCCCATATGACTTTGAACTTTTCCTTGTCAGCCAGTGTCCATGAGCAGTCTGCAGTCACAAAATACTCTTCAAGCTCCAGAGCTGTAAAATGAAATGACTACAAATGCTGTTTATTCGTCCCCAGTTCCTTCCATCTCTACTTGAAAGGCCTGTCTTATGAGCCTTGGACTTTTGTTCCACTGCAGTCGTAGATGCCCCCACACTGTGCAGCCCTCTGTGACTGAGAATACATTCTTTTGATAACCAATTATGGTTATGCTGTGGGAATCCCTAAGAGGGTAGAAGGTGGAAGTTTCCTTTAGATTCCCAGAATTAGTCATCAAACAAACAATTGGAGTATCATGTAATGTAGGTTTTCAGATCTTTTTTAATTTTAAATATGAACTCCCCGCTGTTAGCTTCAATGTCAAATTAGAGTTGCAGATTATTTTTTGCACATTATTACAACAAACAAGCCACTTCTGGCAGATTGCATTTGATCTCTTATCACCTGTTAACTTTCTGATACCTTGTTTTCTGTGTTGTTTTAACTTTGGTAATTTAAAACAGAAGAAATAGAGCAGACTTGAATTCTATTGTTGAGGACGATAGACTCCCGATGAGCATAGGTCAGTGCTAATGAGAGAATAAACCTAGCAGAATAGCTCATTATTCCTTCCTACAAACTGGGTGAGAATCAAAGGTCTGCTGGGGAAAAGAGTGCTAACCACCAGGATCAGAGTGGCCAGAGCACTTTCTCTAACAGGCCTTTGAGAGGCCTCATTAGCCGCACACATTTGAACTCAGAGGTCCGTAACACCGGGCAAACTTCAAATTTAAAAGTACCCCACTAAGAATGCAACAAGAAACAAGAAACAGAAATGAATGTGCACAGAATCATGAACATGCACATACACTCAGACACACGTGCATGAACTCTTGACTCAAGTCAAGACACACACACACACACACACACACTCATGATAACATACAAGCCCTCACCCTCCTGCTGCTACACACATACACAAACACACACTGAGGTAAAATATAAGAACCAAACACAAATAACCAGCCCATGTGTGAGCAAGAACTCACTGTGCAGTATCATCACTACAAAGCGTGACCATCTCCTCGAATCATTTAATCTTGCATTTTCTCAGTAGAAGTGAATTCTTGGAAGTTCCTAAAATAAGTTGAAATCTATTTGGAACAAGTGAAATCATCACTGACTTATGATTTGTTAGATTAATATGCTTTTTTTGTGTAATCTCTGCTCTCCAGTATTTGATTATGCACAGTGCGTTCCAGCTACTACACAATACAAACCAGCCATTCCTCCAGCTAACATCATTGTCATGCAGCAGCTCCCAGTTCAGTCATATTCTCCCCTCACATCTCAGAACCAAAGCCCCTTCACAAAGCCTCATAAAAATCTGTGCCCCGGGAGGGAGAAAACTGCGGAATACCAAAGCGTGCCAGGTGCTGCGTTTAAAAAGCAGGGCTCTGCCTAAACAGAAATGCATTATTTAAAAGACAACTGAGAGGCCTAAATAGAGTGAATGCATGACAAGGCCCTACAATCTCTAGCCCCTAATAGGCCCCCGGTGGTCTTGGCGTGGTCTTCTTGTGTGAGATCAGCCGACTCAGTCCCCCTCAGGCTCAGGATAACATGCTGTTTGTCTTAGTCTGACCTTGAGCGCCCGTTTCCCAGTCAAACCACGATAATTCAGCCCAGTTGGCCTGCTATGTGAAATCATAGTGCTGTGGTGAATGGCTATAAATGCTATTACAGGCACTGCATTGTGAGGGACTTTGATCCTTTTTCCTTCAAGACGTCGAGGTCAAAACTATTATTGATAGAGTTCTGTGTCTGCGCTTGTCACTAAAGATTGGATGAATTATTCCCTTTGATCAGAGACGCCTTCCTGATCGCTCACAGGATGGATTAAACTTCCGTCTGAAACGTTGTGCAGAGTGCTCATCCAGCTCCCCTGTTAAAGTCATGTTGAACTTTGGTAGTACCTTGAGTTGTGTAGCTTCCTGGACATGACATAACCCCAGTTTGGCAATTCTCTGTTATCTGCTGCTCCGGTAGAGACGACTGGAGAATTGCCTTTTTTTCTCTCTCCATTCACTGCCATTATATGGCGAAACATCTCAAAATCACACTTCTAGCACATAAATAAACGTGAATAAAGCCGATTCTGACAGCAGCTATATAAAAAAACTCTAAATTCTTCTGATCAGATTTCGATGTTAGACTTGTTGGTTTAATGCCAATAATAATGACAAAAAAAAATCTGCAGAATTACTCTTTTTTTATATATTGTCAGAATCTGCTTTGTTCGTGTTTGTTAATGTGCTAGAAGTGTGATTTTCAGATCTACTTTCACCAAATAATGGCAGTGAAAGGAGAGAGAACAAGCACAGATCCTGTACAGACCCATGGCATGTGTGTTCAGTTCTATGCACTGAAGCACTGCGACACGGTTAAATTACCTAATTCCACCAATGTTACTTAAATACCACAAGGTGACATCACCTACCGTTGAAGTTTGTATGGCAGCAAAGACACGAGTTACTGTCTGCACATCCCCGTTACTGACTGTGGAATGTTAAGTTTCACTTTTGTTTTCACACCGGGAGACTGTGGATTGAATTCAATGCTGCTGGTCTGCTGTCTGTGCATCTCCAAATGACAGACATGATGTGATGAGCACATCAGGCGCATTAGAGATCAATTTAGATCCATTTCTGACCAACTTTTGATTTTGTGCCTCTGTATGGGAAACACTGCATCTCACAGTCAGAAACGCCCTCTAGAGGCCATCTGACGAAGCGCATCACCTCACTAAGTTGACTGACTGACTGACTGACTGACTGACCTGAATTTGCCTCGTGATGCCCTCGGCTGCGCCGTGGGAAAAAAAACACAATTCTCCAATCTCTTCTACCAGAGCAACAGATAACAGACAATTGGCGATTTTGTGGTTATATCAGGACCAGGAAGCTACACATCCCAAGGTACTACCAAAGCTCAACATCACTTTAAGTCACTGCACTACCTAAAGTCTGGCTATCATGATCACCGGTTCACCATCACAATCACATCATCATCATGCGACACCGCAGTACAAAGGCAGCTCTGCCAAGCTGCGAGGACGTAGCTGAAATTAATGGCTCAGTGTCAGCACACAGCCATGAGTCAGAGTCCGCTCAGGGCCAGATCCAGCCAAACGACCACTCCCTTACGCTGATGATGTCAAACAAGACTAACACTTGTCAAAAAGAATTAGGAGTACTACCTGATTTGCTTTCTGTAATGCTTGTTGTCGCAGAGGAAGATCCAGCAGTGCTGCATATCTGGAAGCTTGTCAGAATCAAGCAGGTTAATGCATTTAATACAGCTGTTGATCAAGTCAGAACTGCGTTTTGGGCTTCTCTCCGTACTTTAACCAGGTCTCACACCTCTCCAGCTCTAGTGAGCAATCCTCACAGATCGCTGGAGTGCAGGTGTGCCACAGAGACTCACATCTCATTAAAACGTGCATTATCCCCTTACTGTCTTCCCATCTTCGCTCCCACCCAACCCTGCTGTAACCATATGGACCCCATACCGACTCTCATTATACGGCATGAAGCGAGTTCATTCCCAGGAAGACAAGGCAGGCCCAGAAGTGCTTGCGTGTTTGGGGTGGCATGTTCATAATCAGATCTAAATCTGGAGGTGGAAAAAGCCTGTTGTGCTGGCTCATTAAATCATGTCTTATACTGGGGTTGATGTTTCTCAGATGTGAGGAGGGGTGTGTTACCTGACACCAGTGCCATACACAATAATTGTTGTCAGGGTATTTTAAGGTTAATGACTTTTGCTGAATCTGTTACTGTTTTCTGTAGTCAGCATTTTCACTCAGAGGTAAAAGTGAGCACACGAGAACATGGAAACTACATCAATTGAATTAAAATATCTCATTTTTAGCACAGTGGGTGCTAATATATAAATATTAGTTTCATTTTTGTGATATAATACCTGCAATTATCTGTTTGTGAGAGAGACTTATCGAGGTACATATATTTGACAACAGCACTACTTGCTGCACATTTTTTGACAGTAATTATAGTAGCAAATCAATCAAAATTCCCACTTCAGCCTGTACAGTTGTCAGCTCAACACAACCTTTACTCATGTAAACCTTTTTCCTAAAGCGATCTGTGCCTTTGTTCCTTTTTCTTAACAGCCTGCCATTCAAACAAGGTGAGGAGCATCATTTGCTTCCAAATAATTTCTTTGTTTTCTAACTAAATGTTTAGCTCCTCGTTCCTTTGTTCCCATGGTTAAAATTTGTTTCCGCTCTAAACCTGACAAAATAGTAACCACATTGCCGCTAAATTATAGCCTGGATAAGAGATACTGTAGAAAGAAAACCTTACATAATGATATTCGTAACCACATATTTTATCATACTGGATCATGTCATATCATTGTATTATCATATCATATTAGCATCCATCACTAGTAGCAGTCTCAAGTTGAATATTTGCTATTAGGCATTAAATCCATAGGGCAAAAAATACATTTCTGAATATGTTTATACAGTAGATTTGTTTCAAGATATAAAAACATTGTCAAAAAATGAATTTGTACATGCAGCTGACATTCAAAGTATATTTTGAATGAATGTCATCTACATGTGCAAATACATTACTGTTTTGAAAAGATATCTCAATATATTCTGAAGAAAGGAAGGTACAGTAGATGTGACAGACTCAAATGAGAGAGCATATGGCTTTTTAAAGTCACCCATGGACATACATGTACCACTCGCTCCCTCCCCCCTTTCCTCCCAACCCCTTTTTTCCATTACACACTCTGAAGTTACATGTCCTACAACGCGGGGGCGTACCTATAAGCACTCTCAGCCCCCAGTCATTAACCCTCACTCCATCTGCTGACACAACAAACTGAACAACTGCATAATCAGGTGACAAGTGATGGGAAGAAATTAAGCAGGAGAAAAAGGGGGGGTGGGGGTTGTGGAGAAGGTGTCCTCACCTTTCCCCAAAAGGCAGTATGCGGCGGGCGGCTCATCAGGAAATTGGGGTGTCAGCTAGCTGTCAGGGTGCATTGACCTAACAGGGCTAGTTTGCTGGGCAGCTGTCGTTGACATGTCAATCTTGCCCTCAGCCAATCAATCCCTGACAGAAAGGAGAGCAGTTCTCAGTAAGAGGGGAGGAGTAGGATCCGTCACTGACAGGTCCGGTCTGACTTACCTCATCATCATCCCCTGTGTCTCCTATTGGAGGAGTATTTATATTCTTTTCAAGTAAGACATATTCAAGTTCACTTTAAAACCACAAAGAAGACATCGAAAGTAATAACCTCAGCAGATATTTGATCCACAGCAGACAAGCTTTCCATTATAGCATCATTTGCTCGGTGGTATACCTGAAGGTGAACAACACAGTAAATAATTTAGAATAGAGTTTTGTTTCTTTCACTCAAGGTGAATTTAAGTTTCTGACCATTTTCCGAAAGTACTGTATGAGCATCAAATGTTTTTTGCCACCTCCTTTCATCTCTGAAATAAGAAGTAAATGTTCTTTTCTCACTCTGTGCTCTCACCCACCAAACCCTCTTGCTGTCTTTGAAGGTCAAGCAACTGCTTGGGGGGGAGTGTGTGTGTTGGTGCAGCGGAGGAGAACTGCTGTATGTGTTCAGCGCTGGGTCTGTCTGGGTGACTAGGGCTCCTGACCACCAAGCTGCCTATCTCCCCCCTTGCTCTCGCTCCCCTCAGCCTGGGCATGTCAGCTTTCTGGGGCACAGCAGCCAGGCTCCCCAGGGAGAGGATAGAAAGAAGAAGGAGGGAGAGGGGTTTGGGCATTAATAAAATAACACTTCTGTTTCACCTTGGAGAGGCCAGTCGCCTGTTGTTGTTTTTCTCCATGCACATTTAAATCCAGAAAACCTCATGAATATCCCTGGGAAATATGACATTTTCCCTTGGGTTTATGTGTCTCCAGCCCATAGTTTGGTCATTGTTTGGGAATGTGGTTTGTGAGTGCATTGTGAGTGACACGTTATTAACAACATATGGTGAACTACATATGACTTGCACCTGCACATTTGCACTTGCACATTTTTGAAATTTGGCTGGAAAGCCTTTTAATTCAATTAAAATTTTATGGCAGGCATAAAACATACAGTAGATAAAAAGCACACATACTTTCAATAAACAGCAATCATAAGATGATAATCCTTGGACTCAACATATTGTACCATACACAGGTAGAGGAATAGAAAATCTGAAAATAAATTAGTTCAAGGGAACATGTGATGGCAGAGTGAATCAGACTTAAGAGGGGGAGCGGGGTGATGAGACTGACATTCACAATGCAGACAGACTGACAGACAGATGAACATAGGTGGCTCCTCTGTGTGATAATACCCCATTTTCAATTTTTAGTATGCATACACCAATATTGGCTGTCCCAGGTATACACATTGATGTCACTGACCTGCATGAAATAGCCTAGAAACCTAATACAGGGACTAAAATTGACAACACATTTACACATTGTAACAAATTTACAATATATGGCAATATGGCAACCTGAATAATATTATTTTTTCATTTTAGTTTCATTCTAAAACAATATACATCCTGATATTTATTGTTCAATAAAACACACACACACACACACACACACACACACACACACACACACACACAGATGATTACATTCTCTAAAATGTATGAAAAAATATGAATGGTGGCTATGGATTGTGAAAGCAGCTAATGTTGTGGGTTCACTGTTAATCAGGTAAAATATATGAAAATATATATGAATTGCTTTAAACAGCTGGTTCATCTTTCAAATGGGTTTTAAAGGAAGTGCTAGACTCAATGTTTTCTAAATTAAACTGGGAATATAGCGTATATTGGGAACATAGGGAATATATTGGCAGGGCACTGGGCTGGCTGGGTCACAAAACAGGTTTTGACATACTCTGTCTAAACCAAGTGGACCAAGCCATGCAAGTTTAATGTTATGTGTTGCCTGGGGCTGCCATGTATAATTAAGGTGTTTCTGTGGGCTTCCCCCTGCAAAAGCTGGTAGACTCATAGGGAATTAGGTGGGGAAAGTGTATTTGAATCACTCACAGAGGTGAAAAAAAAATATGCCATGATATGGAAGAAAGCTCTGATATATAAAATCCCTCTTCCAAAGCATTTTGAATTGGATCTTCATCCTTCATGGGCTAAGAAAGGAAATCTATTTGATTTCTACAGATACAATTTGTATACAATCATGGCCAGCTAAACAATTTATACCCTCCTCCCCCCAGACCACACGCACACACACACACATACACACACACACACGATCGAGTTGAGTGTCGCTCGAGAGTAGAGTGGAGTCTTCAAGAAGTCCACTCCTCTTAAAGAAGTCCCAGCACTACAGTATAGTAAGTATGTCAAAGTGGCTGTAATGACCTTGGTGATTCTGCCACTCGGCAAAATCCGGTGATGATGGGGCCATTCCAGCACATCAATTATGAGGAGCGTTTGTTGAGGTAATGTGCTGCACGCAAGGTAATGGGCGGGGGCGGACGGGACCTGCTGCACTATTCATGTCACCATCTGCTCCCTCTCAGAAAGTCTTGCTCCACAGGCCTGTGGCTCTGGAACCAGGCCGTGGGCTGGGACCCGGGTCCAGTTCTTCCAGCACTGCTTGGAGCCACCGCGCGCAGACATGTGATTCAGACCAGCCAGCACCAGCACTGCTGCCCTGTCTGTTTTGGTCTCAGCTACCGTCGGCCGCCATACAAACAGCCAGGCGGAGCACCTGTGCAATTGGAAGAAGAGAATGTGAGGGAGCAAACAGCAGCAGCAGGGGACCTCCAGAGCAATAACAAGGATCAATAAAAAAGCACAGGGGCGACAGCTGAAAGGGTCGTCACAGAAGATCCGAAAGCCAATGTTAGACGGCACCGCATGAAATATAAATGCTGCTGAAATAGACGGGATTTCTTTTCGGCACACATTTCCTAAGAGAAAACGTGCATTGTATTTCCAATCTTCTCAATCAGTGTCAAACCCCGTTTTCAAAAGGATCTCAGACATTTCCATTGGCAGCATGACTCGGGGAGCTGTTGACCCACTGCCCAATTTGTCTTTGAAGTGATTAAGACCTGGCAATGGGCTAATTGAAGGCCTTAGTTTGCACTTCCCTGAGTGTGTTTGTAAAGTAAATCAGTGCTCTGATTAAATGTAATATCCAGAGTGAATATCTATGAGAGGGGGC
Organism: Centroberyx affinis; assembly: GCF_046629955.1. NCBI lineage: Eukaryota > Metazoa > Chordata > Actinopteri > Beryciformes > Berycidae > Centroberyx > Centroberyx affinis. Next base: position 22,719 of record NW_027278929.1, read on the forward strand.
TGTGTAATCTGATGGAGGCATCTTATCAGTATGCAAATTGAACAGCTCACTTTGCTCATTATATTAAATGAGCCGCGACTGAATGAGTTTGTCTCAATTATTTCGAAGTTGTGCTGTGCGCCCATTTCACATAGTGGTATTTCAGCTTTGTATTAGAGTCTGGGTGAGATTCAGAGGCTAACTAGGGCTTGTCACACTGTATGTTTTGGACGCCTAGGGTACAGACCACACACACACAAACGCACACACACACACAAAAACACACACAACCATAGACTAAATATTGGCCACCCTGTGGGATGTCTGCTGTAAAAGATGACTAAGCCAGGCAATGATATCATTAAAGAATAAAGCGTAGAAATGTATGAGGACACAAAAGGCCAACCCCCACCTTGCTCTGTGTGCTGTCATATAATCTGTTGGTGGGGGGTATGAATAAGCTCACTGCAAGGACAGGAAAGGTGTTGGAAGAGGGTAACTGTGACACACAACAATGTACCGATATAAATTATTATTTTTTTCTATTTCTTTATTGTCTATTTAATTTCAGTTTTTGCTCAGTTCTCTCTTTATTTTGATTAGATGGTGTTGAATATATGCTTCAGAAAAGATGGATTGTATGTAGCACACTTAAAGTCTGGGGGAAATGGCTGTGCACTTATACATATGATACATGAGTTTGAATAGGGATTTGCTTGTTACAAACAATTTGCAGCATGAAATGTGGATGCATCTTCATGTGGGGAAGGCACCAAGAGTGTATGACACTGAAATAAAATTAAATCAGTCAAATTATGTGCCTATAACTTGTTAGTCATTTCACCTCCAGAACTGCTGATTGCATCCTCTCTCACATTCAAAAGCAGGAGAACTCAGGGTTACTTGTCATGTGAATGTTTAGAGTAACTAAAGCATGTTGGCAACCAATGTTCTTGTCATCATTTAACTCAATAAGATCAAAGCACTGAGAATACTTCCACTGAGAGAAAGTAAACTTTTCTGCCATTTCTCATCTCATCATGGAATGGGGATACTCATAGTTTATGAAGGATTCAACTTTTATCTGAAATTTAGAGGGAGTGAAAACGACAGATAATTTTTGATGGGTAACTGTAATATTATTACTAGTATTATGTAAAATTAATACTGGAATTGAAATTTCTGTAATGCATTACTGAATTGCATTACAGTAATGCATTACTTTGTTATGCGTGACCACCCAACACTGTTAGAACATTAAGATGAAACTTCAGTGATCCCTGTGGGGAAATTGGGTTGTCTAATCTAAAAACTACTATACTCATTTAATGGCACCAAAATTGTTGTGTTTTTATTCAGGATATAATTCTTCTAACGTAACTTTCAAAATAGTAAAGGCAGCCTCTTTGCAGATGTACAAGTTGCCATAGCATGTTGCCATGGTGAACGTGCTACTACAAAGAGATATGGAGTGACAGCCATAGGGTGAGGAAGCTGAGAGCTTGACAGGACTTGCCAGTGACCAGAAAAATGGATGAGATGCTGTCAAGAACTTGGGATCAATAGCACTCTCCACTGGGTCCTTTTGTCAAAATAATTAGTTGAAAATTTACATGGTGATATGATGTCACACAAATACTAAAGACGGACTGCTTACAGGAATGAACTCTGGAAGGTGGGGGTCTGTATCAGGAGGGAGCAAACACTGACAGTCTAACATTATGCAGTTTTGTATGTATTACGCTTGTATGAGCAATAACATTATACATCATTCACCTCTTATATACACTATACTTGTCATTGACAACATATAATTCATGCTCACTTGATAGCTAAACCTCAGCCATGAATTCTCTTCTCATCTTGAATAATTTTAAATTGAACTGGAAAAAAAATCAATGAGTTTTTTACAGTGATGTCATAGATTTCACAGACAGCAAAGTGTCTCATGGAGCTTTCCAATCTTCTTGCTGATGCTTGTGTGCAATAGTTCTTGTTTCAATACTGCCCCCATGTGATAGGGACCTGAATTTTACCCACATAGCAAAATGCTCCTTGGAGTCATTTAATGTTCTGTACATGGTCACTGTAATAACCTATGCAAACTACGCATAGATACTATTTCAAACAGAAACAAACTGTTCAGGCTTGACTTTGAATTAGTCATGCTATTATTTTGATATATTCCACTTTTCAATCTATCATTTTTTTATTTCACGAATGCCGTGTTGAAGAATGATCACACCTTGCACAGGATTAACCTCTAGTACATTGTCTTTTGACTGTGTTGGGGCCGCGAGAAAGGGATGATTAGATTCAAACTCAGTTGCTTCATCCTTAAGTTGGTGACTGTCTCTCTTCTTGGGTGATGTGACAGGCAGGTTCCTGGTGCACCGTATGAAATATGAAACAGGACGGGGACACTGTTGACAGCCGTGTCACAAAGCATCAGTGAGGATGACAGGACCAAAGACCCTGGCCTGCTATGCTGACATCTCTGCAGCTAATCGGAAGGTACAGGCCCTCGCAGCTGCCGGACCAAAAGATGGAGAGAGGGTCAATAATTTAGCAGGTGCAATATGTTGAGGCTAGTCCAACGTTAAGGTCTCCCTCTCCTTCTCTTTCTCTCACTCTGTCTTTCTCTTTCTCGTTCTGTGAACAAAGACAGTATGAATCATCACCTGCCTTTAAGTAAACACGCCTAAAACCCAATGACTTTAGAGGACTGTAAAGCTAAAAACACTTCTAGAGTTGAAGAAAATGCTGATGAACAGCTTATCTGTTCCCATTACTTTCTATAATAATATATTTGGTTTGATGGGCACTTTTATCCAATGTACCTTTCACTGCTACGTGTGCATACATTTTTAGTATGCGTTGCCCCAGTGGGGAACAAACCACTACCTTGGCAGTGTTATTGCTCTGCCCATTGAGCAAATAAGGCCCTCTTTCTCATTCACTAGGTATATATATTATTCTTCTTATAGATGTTTAAGATTTTCCCAGGTTTTCTCTCCTCATGGGTCACGTTGCCATGACAACTGAGATGAGCTGAACGTTGTGGCAGGCATCACCTTTGCTGTCTCACCTCTGGTGGCTGGCACTCTAGTGTCATTGAGTCCAGAGCTGCTGACAGGAACTCAGTAGGTGGGCTGGGAGGGCAGAGAGAGAGGGAGAGAGAGGAGGAAGAGTTGGCTCGTTGGATCTCTGGGCCCCTACACTGCCCTTATGACGGATGCCAGCGCTGCACTCAGGTGAAACTGAAGTGGCCGCAGTGTGATGGCGAGGAGTCGTCCCAGAGGATCAGAGGAATACACAATGCAGGAAGGACATTCGCAGGCGTCACAGGGCTCGAATAGGGCACTGATTCTGAACACCTTCATTTAAGTAAACAGTTAAATATTGCACAATCTTTTGGCTGTCATCCATACATCCTATCATTCAACAAGATCATTCCTCATAATATGCCATTACTAACACAAACAAAAAAGGTATATGTTTAGATTTTGTCCTGGATAGCTTATATAGCTGGGTCAGTTATGGGTGTGTTAGTGCCATGCTCCACCCAGGACCCTGGCACTATACGCTACCAGGATCCTGATGAGAGTGCAAAAACATGAAAACATAACACCAATTCTGTTTTCATTGCACTGGCTCCCTGTCTCTTTCAGAGTTGACTACAAACTACTACAAACTACTTACACTACAAAATGTCCATCTTAATAAGTCATTTAGTCTCATATTTAGCCGTCAGATCTTATTTTTTTTAAATCAAGAGAAAACTTCTGCTAGTGAGGTGAGATAACTTCACTTGTTTCCAATGCAGTTTCACTTCTTTCAGGAATTTTCTAGAAATGGGTGTCAGTATCTTGAAAGTCAGAATAAGGCAGATCAATGCAATACTATCAAGAAAAGTTTATTTGCATTGGAAACAAGTGAAATGATCTATCCTCACTGGCAGATTTTTCCACGTATTATAAGAAAATTTGGATTTCAGGACTCAATAAAAGACTAAATGACTTGTTAAGATGAAGTTTTTGGCAGTGTACCTACTTCTGCATTAATGGACATGTACCTCCCTACCTCAAGGAACTGATTACCCCATAAACCTCCATCCGCATTCTCAGATCTGGCAGCAGCTTGCTCCTCCGGGCCCCCAGTACCAAGATCCGCACCATGGGGGATAGGGTTCTGCTCGGCTCCACCACGCCTGAGGAACAACCTCCCTAACCATCTAAGAGCATCGCAGACCTTGAACTCTTTTAAGACAGGCCTAAAAATATTTTTTATTCAGGAAGGCTTTTTATTGTTAACTTTTGTTTAGTGATTATTTTGTGGTTTTTGTTTTGTTTTTTTGTAGCACTAAGAGATTCACTGTGAATGAAAAGTGCAATACAAATAAAATGCATTATTATTAGTAGTAGTAGTAGTATCGGGGATTCAATTCCCACCCATGCTAAAAATGTATGCACACATGGTACTGCAAGTTTTTATGTTTATCTACTGTATGTCTAGGGCCACCATGAATTTATCTATATTGTTTATGTAATAAACTACTGTTCTGGATAATAAGGGGGCTGTGCCACTTTGGTCAATATTAGAATTCAATATACAGCCCGATTCATCTAAGCCTGTCTGGCCCTCCAGTGTTCAGCCTAAATTTCTGACAGCCTGTTACTGAGATTCATGCTGAGTGACTGACCAAGATGTGAGCAGGACAGCTGCGGTCTCTCCTTATCCTGCCGCCCACCCTCTATCCTTCACTACATCCATTCCTCTATTCCCAAATCCGTCTGTCCTCCAATCCATGGTCATGCACCCTCACTGCAGTGTCTAATGGGTTCAGCCTCCTCCACAGGGGGGGTCAGGAGATTAAGACAAATGGGGATCTTTGTGCCTTGTGTCAAAGAGGGTCTCACCAGGAAGATGAACCTATTTTTGAATCACTCTGACATGATTATAAAACCACAGAGACAATGTGAATACAGATTACTGATTGCATGGTTGATCCAAGACCACAGGATGTACTGTTGTCACATCCTATCTGTTGTATATAGGATTTACCTTCTGAAACATATTAGGGTTTTAAAGGTTAGTGAAGTTTTAGAAACAGACCAAGGTCAAATAGTATTAGCATATAAACCTCACGTTTATTTTAACCAGATTGGAGTACCAAATGGGCGGGGTTTACTGCATATGGGCAATTCAGGTAAGTTGCCAAGTAAGTTTCCAATTACAGAAAAGTAGAGCAAATTGCCAAAACTTCTCAGCAATCACTGTATTTTCCATCCATCTGATATTCCAGTCAGTTTAAAATAAACACTATGATCCACTGGCAAATATTGTCAGTTTGTATCGCTACAAAATCCGATTCATCACATTCAGACAATTCAGACAATTTAATGTGACAAATTTTATTGTAATTTAATGATGCGTTTACAACTTGGAATCGGCGTGAATAGCCACAAAGGGATCCTCGTCTCTGTTGCTGATCCTGAAGTGGGCACGGCCGTCACCCCCGACGTTGATCTGCTTCCCGGTGCACCTGCCTCCGTCCTTCTGGCCAGAAATGACATCACAGTAGGTGCCACCGGGCATGCCGGTGTTCAGAGTCACATCCAGGTCCCTGAAGGTATCACAGGAAACACAGATTAAATGGATGCTTTTTCCAGACTTCCACTATAATAAATCTAGTAATATGTGACCAATACTGGTCATATGGAAGGCCATTGTTGGTGGTTGATTGTTCATGAGCTAAAACGTGGGTATGCATGCTAGAAAGTTTCAAAAATGTAGGATTTAACCAGGTGTAGTCCTTATACCATACGTGTCAGTATGTGCTGTGACAATCTGTACACTGTTGATATGCCTCTGCATCCAGTCCTGTACATTTATTGCACGTGGTGAATAAAGTGGTTTTGATTTAAGGGGGTCAAATTATGACTAGGCAAGTCACAGTTAAGGTGCTAAGTAAACTGTCCTCACCAGTCATCGTTGTTGAAGACGATGAAACCACGGTTGCCACGTCCAAAGGCAACCTGGTTGCTCCGGTTGTCCCACCAGTTGGTGTTCAGCTGTCCGTTGACTACATTACGGAAAATTACCATGTTCCTAAAGGACAACAGAATCAATCATACTGTGTTTTGGATTGCAGAAAAAAGGGGAAAGTAGTGGAACAATATTCAGGTTGAGGAAACGCACATGTGAATGTTTAGGAAATAAATGAGCATAAATTCAGTGTAGGGGGGGAAACTACATGTTGTTGCTAGGAACTTTATGTAGTTGTGCGGCTATGTGTTATGCTATGAAAAGATAAAACAAAATATAAATAAAAAATAAAAAATTCTTAATGTCGTGGAGCACCAGATGGGCGGTGTTTACAGTATCACAACAAATCAGATATTATCATATACGTCGTAAAACAGAAAAGCAAATTTTTCAGTGTGAACTACAACACTCTAGGTCTCTTGTGTTCTGAGGACTCACTTAATCTGACGCCATCTGTGCTCACACACCCAGCCGTCTCCGCAGGTCTGGTCAGGGTTGATGGGAACAGACTTGGTGGATCCATTACCATGACTGGGAGGGCCCATCCAGTCATTCTGATCCTGGCAAATAATGATGGATATACAGTACAGAATGATTGAATGAATGAATGAATGAATGGTTGTTACATGGATGGATAGCTGAATGAATAACTGAAAGAATGAATGAACAAACAAACAAATGAATAAATGAATTTCACACAAAATAGTCCCCAATAAGTGACATACATTGTACAACAGAACATACATTAAATGATGCATTAAATTATTAAAAAGAGAATATACCTTTCCGTTCACAATGTGGCGGGTCCAACGGAAGCTAGACATCACCCTAGCCACTCCGTAAGGGTGGGCCAGCATGTAGCCGACAGCCATTTTGTAGAGCCTGAAGTCCCAGAAGGTAATGATGGAAGCGCCACCAGCACCATGGCCTCTCTGGTTGTCATGGTTATCAACGAAGACAAGAGCATAACCGTTGGGCATGAAACCCCATCCCTCTCCCCAGTTCCTGGGCACAATACGAGAGTTGAAGAGTTCACTTTGAAAACGCTATATACCTGATTTGGAACAAGTCATTACCTGAAGTTTATCATTCAATATCTCTAAAATGTAGAGTCCTCTTTCTGAGCATTCATTTCATGTCTCACATCGGGAATGCCTTGTGGGTTCTCTCATCAGAAGCTCCAATTCCATTATGGCAGCCAGGAATAGCTGGCCCCAAAGAAGTGCGCTGGTGAGGAACAGGATCCTCCTCCCCATATATTGGGCAAACACCTCTTCTCACTTCTTGCAGAAGCATTCACTCTCAACAGCCTTCTGGTGTGCAGTTTTAAAGAGACCTGCTCTTACCAGTCTGTCTCCATACAGGAGTTTGAGCTGCAGTCGACCTCATGGGCTCTATTCAGAGAGGTCCCTATTCAAGATACTGTATGTGCTGTAGCAAGTTGGGCTTCACCACACACCTTTGCAAAGTTCTACAAACTAGATGTCACAGCAACGTTCTTTGGCTCACTCTGCACTGAATGTGGGGTCACCTGAGTATCAGGGATTCCCTGCATGATGTGTCACATAGGATAGTTGATCAGGATAGATAATGGGAATCAGCATTTCCCAATGTAAGACACAAAACAAATGAGAAAGAAAGAGAGCTTTAGGTTATTTGCATAACCACGGATCTCTGATTAACATGAATGACTGTCTCACCAGACCACCTTCCTTACTCATGCAAAGCCAGGAAGAAGTGAGGCAGTTTTGAATGAGGAGTGATGCGGTATCAGCCCAATATATGGGGAGGAGGGTCCCGTTCCTCCCTGACACACATGTCTTTGGGACCAGCCAATCCTGGTTTGTGTAACAGAACTGGACCTTCTAATGAGGTCATGCAGGAGGCGTTCCCAATGTGAGACACTCGCTCATACTAATCAGGGAACTGTGGTTATGCAAATAACCCCAAAGTTCCAGTTTGTAACAGTGTTATCATTTTGTTGTGCAAGGATTTGGTGATTAGCGTGAAGTCTTTCCAATTGTCCAATTTATGCAACATAATCCAATTTGTGGTGTAAAAACGTAATCTTCACCTAATTCTGATTTTATGAAATCACATTGCATTTTGGAAGCAGATAGGAGTTTTGCTTATTGAAACATCTCCTCAGGGAAGAAACTGATTGGTTCAATCAGGTGACCAATCAAAAAAGAGAGGACGCATTGTCAAAGACAGAGGTAAGTTAGTTAGTTAGTTAGCTAACACAAATGTTTTTTTGTTTGTAGGTATTTCATTCACAATTTATTAACTTTCCTGTTAAATAGAAAGAGATAAGTGCTCAGGTGTAGCAGTTTGCTGACTATGTAAACAAGTTAGCTGTTAGCTAGTAGTTACTAATGTTAGCCGGTATGGTCACAGCCATAGAGATCAGTTAGACATAGCTAGCTACATATTCTTTGGTCACAGTTTGTGTGCTAGCTAACGGTAGCTGGCTACATAGTATAGTTAGATTTATTTAACTTGTTTTAGGCAGAAATAAACACCTTCACCTTGCTTTTCCCCCAGTGTGTAGGCAGTCTTGTCCTTGGCAGATGTACTCATGCTTGTTCTGGGGGCAGATATATTTACAGTAGGCTATAAGGCTCATGCTTGTTCTGGGGGCAGATATATTTATAGTAGGCTATAAGACTCATACTTGTTCTGGGGGCAGATATAGTAGGCTAAGACTCATACTTGTTCTGGGGGCAGATATATTTACAGTAGGCTATAAGACTCATGCTTGTTCTGGGGGCAGATGTACTCATGTCTGTTCTGGGGCAGATTTTTTTTTACAGTAGGGTATAAGACTCATGCTTGTGCATGAGTTTTAACCAACTGTAAATATATCTGTCCCCAGAACAAGCATGAGTCTTATAGCCTAATGTAAATAAATCTGCCCCCAGAACAAGCTTGACATTTCAAATTAGCCCGCCTCCTCTCTTTTTTGATTGGTTGCCTGATTGAACCAATCATAACAGTTTCTGCCCTGAGAAGATGTTTCAACATGGTTTCAATAAGCAAAACACCTATCTGCATTTTGGAATGGAACTCTTCAAATCTACACACTCAAGTTATAGGTAGGTACACAAACAGACACACAAAAATACTTTGTGTAAGACAGCTTCTCGCTGTTCCATTTGCGGAAGACTGTTCCCAGTTTGGCACCATATTTGAACTCAGTCACCCTTCCCAAATGAAAGTACTCTCTGGATGTGATTGCCTCACCACCAAGATCAATAACCTAGAAGGAAAACAACACATTATTCCCAACACTTGTTCACTGCAATGAAGCAATGGATGTTTTAGTTAAACAGCCAGCACTCTCGTATAATAAATGAGCTGTTCTTATTCAGCAGTCACAAGGAATATATTTTGACTGTACAGCATTCATGTCTTCAGTAAAGACAGAGCCAATTTATTTTTTAAGGGCAGTAGCTATTTTTGCCACTCGTTCTGTCTTTCTGGCCACATTTAAACCTGGTATTAAAATGTGATCTGTATCTGGATATGCTATCTGGATAATAATCAATCCGATCATGCCTTTTGCATTTGCACCTGTGTTCTTGTGGTCTCTCGTTTTTTGCATGCACTATGCAAAGCAGGCGGGTTGGGGAGGTTGCATGTCAAAAAAAACAAATATGGCTGATATAGGGTAATTTACTTTTCATTTGAAGCGGATAGGGTCATCTTTTACGACTCATTTGTAGGAGGCAACAGAATTGCTGACACGTTTTTGCTGCAATAATGTTTGCAGCTGCTGTGAACGCTACTACAGTGACTTCGCTATGGTTGAGGGAAAGGAGTGATGGTGGTATGGTGGGAGTGGATTGTGCTGCAGCCCTTTAGAGAAGCTGAGTGGATGTCAAACTTCAGACTCACTCATGACATTTCTACTCCGTGGGTGGTTCTTTCTCACAAATGCAAACAAACAGCATGGATTTAATTTACACCTGGCTGAGTCTGGCTTCTTTGATGATGTTTGAGTTGAGCAGTATGGCTACTTGTATAGCCATAGGATCAGCATCACATTCCCGTATTTATGCATCTTATGGTCAGCTTCTTGAAAATGAATTCTATGCCTAATCTAGCTATCTTGATTTCCTCTTTTTCATTTAGGGTGAAATGTTTTTGGGGGTTCTGTTGGTGTCATCCACACAGATTGTATTTATTCTCTCTTTTTGAAATTTTGTATCATTTGTATGTGAAAATAAAATAAACCTACACAAAAACCACAAAACTACCTCCTGATAGATGAAGGGTCTGGAGCCACCAGAGAACCACTTGGTGTTGAGGTTGTGTAGACGACCATACACAGCTGCCAGGTCACTGGGCCACATGTGTTTGCAGGCATCCACTCTGAATCCAGCCACACCCATGTCAATCAGCTTGTTCATGTAGTCGGCCTCCTTTCCCCTGACATAGTCATTCTGCAGGGCGAGGTCCAACAGCCCCCCAGACGGCAGTCACGCACCTGCAACAAAACACAGTGAATGGACATTCATATCATTATTTATAAATTACTTATGTATTTCTAACATCTCAGATTGCTGTTTTGTTAGCATTGGGCAAACCTAATAAGTTCCAAACAAAAAACTGTTTTGCTATCTCAATCTAGTTGTACTGTAACTAAAATATTTGTGGGCAAAAAATATTGTTTTGCCACACATAGCCACCACAATTGCAAAGCTATACCTAACAGCAGGCAAGCGAGCATCACTCAGTATGAGGCTGTCTGACCTGAATTTGGCTCCTGAAGAAAACGTTGGCTCAAGGGGTCGCCAAAGTCATCAAGTTTCAAATACTACTGGTAGCTTTAGAGTTGCAATAAGCAACATTTTCTGACCATTAGAGGGTAACAGAAACTGCAATACATTTGTAGATAAACTCACAGCAAAGCCACTCTACCACTGCACTATGGATGAACAAACATTGCAAAGCACCATGCATAAAGGCTAAGCTAAACATACCTACGGAGAAGTGTCACTGGTTACTAGTCTCGCTTTGCCTGGCCTTTGTCCCGCTGAAGGTTACATGTCCCACAATGACAAGTGAAGAGGTATGTAGCAAGTTTATTAGTTTACCAAGTTTACTCTGTCACTTAATCATTTCCTCCATTATGCAAAAATTTTCAGGAAGTGAGTGGGTGAGGGCTGCTTTTAAACATCGAGGGAGGTGTCAAGCTAGGTTAAAAAAGTTGGAAACCTACTGGTTGGCCCGGGAGGAGCTTCGTTCCGGACCAGAATTTGACAACATGTTTTAGAAAAGAGGTGAAAACAGCAACACAGCTGACCGGTGTGAGTGGATATTGGTTTATATCATTGTCTCAATGAAATCTCCACATAGCACATATTAGGTTCAGGATTGGTTACAAGGTCTGATATCACTTATTGCAGGTTTAAATAAAGGAAGAAATTAAGTACATTGCTCAGAAGACATCTCTTGTGCCATTCACTACCTGATTGGCATCACCATAATTCTCAATATTGCCACTGCCAGTTCTGCACTTGTTGTCATTGAAGTCACAGTGGCCGTAGGGGATGTTGGGGAAGTCCCGCTTCATGGCACTAAACCAGCTTCCACACTCAGAGTGGGTACCCTCTCCAGCACCGGCCTTACACATGTGGTTGATAACAGCATCCACATAGATGTTGACCTGTGGGTAGATAGGATTGTGGTTGAAAAACAAACAACAAATAACTACCTTCTAACCCTCTAAGCTTTATTTCTTGTTCTAGCACTTTTCTCTTATGTTCATTCTATGGTCACAGAAAGGAATATTGTCCAAGCAGTATGGCGCTCTTTACTATTGGTTGTTTGTAATGTTGGTGTTCTATTTCAAGATTTCCCAACGTGATGAGGACGGCCGCCGAGAATGCCGGAATCCCGCTTCCGCCCCCTGAACCCTCTCACACCGCTGATCGCCTGGCCCAGGGAGTCTATCGACTGGCGGCAGAGACCAAGCTGGTCTTTTTCGCTCCCGCCTTGGATGAGGTTTTGGCGGCTGTGGAAACATCCTGGAAGAAGTCACTCCGCTGCAAGGCTCCTATCTCCGGGCTCTCTGATTTTTCCAGTGTCCACGGGAAAGGCGATATCTGCCGCTCTGGTGTTCCCCCGCTCAATGATGCGCTGGCCACTCATTTTCCTCCTGGCTCAACCAGCTGGTCTGGTAGCAGGTGACATGCTCTCCTCCTCAACCCAGAGACAACGCAGACCCAAAGAGGACCAGAGACAGTGGAATTTTATGGCAAGTTTTTCCACCTGGCGGCCCAGACAGCAGCCATGGCCAATAACTTGGGGCTGCTGGGGGTGTCCCTATCCACTGTGTCGACTGGAAAAGCCTCCCTCTCCACTTCTGAATTGGATCATGTATCCCGTATTACGGGACAGATGAACAATTTAACCAGGGGAATCGCCGCCACCGCTGGACGCGCCATGGCTCTGGCTACCGTTGGTACTCGGCACGTGTGGCTCGGTCTGACAGCCCTTAAGAAGAAGGACAAGGAGGACCTCCTCCTTGTCCTTCTTGTCCGCTGTCGCCTGATGGGCTCTTCAGTGCATCCGTCACCTTGGCTACGCAGCATTTCCAATGCTTAGAGGAGGAAAAGGCTCAGCTGCGCCGTCATCTGCTGTTGGCGTCTTCTTCCGCCAAGCAGAAGACTTCCTCCCTGGACCCAAAGGAACGTCGTACGGCGGCGTCCAAGAGGTGTGGACGGAGTAATGTGGCTTCCTCTTCCGCTACGTCCTCCTCTCGCCACCGGCCCAGAGAGGACCCCGGGGCTCCTGCCGACTGCTGGCTTGTTCCTGGAAGGCTGGGAACCAGCCGCCCAGCAAGGGGGGAACCGACCTGGCTTGCTAGGCTTCTGTTCAGCCCCAGCCGTGTGTTAGTGGCATCGTCCGCGCATCCCCCCACAATGTTCCTGGATATGTTCCCATTGTGCCTTATGTGAATGATGTCTTTGTTTGTAATAAAACAAATTACTTCTTCCATAAAGAGCCTATTCCTATCACCCTGACGGCCCCCATGGACCGTTCTGCCCCTACCAGGCAGCTTGGTGGCGGTGAGGGCCGAGGCTGCATACAGAGAATTTCTCTCCGCCGCTCCACAGCTGTCTGCTCGCCCACTGACAGATTTTTATCAGGAATGGCGAACCCAGTGTGTGTTGACAGAATGGATGGACAGGACGTTACGACTGGGCTATTCACTCCAGTTTCATTGCGTACTGCCCACATTCACAGGAGTGAGAGAGTCGATCATAACTTTTCAGGAAGGCATGAGCGCCCTCTCTAGGGAGATACAGGAACTACTCCAGAAGGGAGCAGTTTCTATGGTTCCCCAGGAAGACAGAGAGAGAGGTCACTATTCCGGTTATTTCCTGGTCCCCAAGAAAACTGGAGATATGAAACCTATTCTGGATCTCCGTCTACTCAACACATGCATCACCCAGAGACCATTTCACATACTTACTGTGAAAAAGATGCTGGAATTGGTACAGCCGGGCAATTGGTTCATCACAGTGGATTTGAAAGATGCTTACTTTCATGTCCCAGTGGTGCCGAGAGACAGGAAATTCCTGCGTTTTGCCTTTCAGGGGGTAGCTTACGAGTACAACAGACTACCGTTCGGATACTCCCTGGCCCCATGCACTTTTTCGAATTGTGTGGACACAGCGCTCGCACCCCAGGGAATACGGGTGCCGCCAGGGAATACAGGTCTTCTTTTACCTAGACTGATTCTCATGGCCCGCTCGAAAGAATGGGCTATTTTCCACACAGTGCAATTGGTGCAGCACTTAACCAGGTTAGGTTTTGCCATCAATTGGGAAAAGAGTGCACCCATACCAAGCCAACAGGCAGTGTATTTGGGAGTGCAGCTGGACTCCGCCAGACTACGGGCGTGTCTGTCAGATCCCAGACAGACGGCCGTATTGGAGGTGGTTCAGCGGGTGAGACAGGGTGGAACACGGCTTTGACCGTCATGCGGCATTAGGCAGACTTCTCTTAAGCTGTTGTCGGTCAAAACGGCTCTGCTCCTTGCTTTGACCTCAGCTAAGAGAGTGAGTGACTTGTGTGCTCTTTCGGTCCATCCCAGCTGTTTGCTGATACATGGGGACCTGAGTGGCGCCACACACAGACAGACAGAATCCGTCTTTTGCACCTAAGAACATCAGTAGTTCTTTTTGGTCTAGGGCGATTCAGTTGGAGGCTTTCTATCCACCTCCTCATGGTGAGGAGAGAGAGGTGAGGCTGCACAGTTTATGCCCCGTGCGTGCATTGGCATATTATGTGGAACGCACAGCCACAGTGAGGCGCACACAGCAGCTTTTTGTTTGCTATGCAGATAGTGTGGCTGGCAAGCCCCTGTCAAAGCAGAGACTCGCCCACTGGCTTTGTGAGGGAAGATCACAGGCTTATGTGCTGGCGGGAAGGGACTCTCCTGCATCCATCCGCGCACACTCGACACGGAGTGTGGCTGCGTCGACAGCACTGTTCAGTGGAACAGGTGTGGAGGAGATCTGCACAGCGGTGTCCTGGTCGACACCCTGTCCATTCATCAGGTTCTATCTGTTGGATGTGTCTGGGTCTTTCTCCGGTTCTACCTACTAGGCCTGTGTCTCATGTGTTGAAGCTCAATGGAGACTGGCCACTGGGTTGGCCAGCGTTACACCTTACTGTTTGTCAACATGATTAAGTCTAGCGTTGGTTTTTCACGCCACCCATTCTATAGACATGGGTGTAAGCGGAACCATATCTGGCTGACCTATTGCATTGTTACAGTCAATACAGGCTATGACACAGCAAATTGTTCGTGTTAGTGTCTCGGCAGGGAGTGAAGTCATCGGGCTTCACCCCCTAAGCCAGGGCGAAGCCTGTGTGAAATAGAATGATAGTTAAGTATTGTAACTCTAGTTCTATGATCACAGGCGGAGCCCTCTAACAGCTCGCCCTGCCGCTCCACGAGTCGCTGAGGACATTTATAGTGTGAGGCCCCATAGAGGGTGTATAGGCTCATCCTGATTGGCTGAGCACGTGCATGCAAATTTTCAGTGCGCCGAGGCGACTAGATGAGTGGCTAAGCCAATAGAGCGCCTGTGATCATAGAACTAGAGTTACAATACTTAACTATCGATCTAGGAAGTGACGCTCACTCTCTTGTTGCACTCATTGTAAGTTGTTCTAGATCAAAGCAGCAGCTCAATGCCAAAAGTGTAAAATGTACTGTAATTGTGAATGATTCTTCCTCAAGACAAAGGCAGTGGATCATTTGATAGTTATACAATTTTATGTCAACAACATCATTGTTATTATTCCAAGTCAGGCCATTATGATGCTTTGTCTTTTGATGCTCAGTCTTTTGTTCTCCCAAATCCATATCTGAAAGGGGCTCAATCTATAATTTCTTTATATTTTATAATTTTAATGTTTTTTTAATGGTATATATTATATAATCTGAAGTATTATGTAATTTATCCAATAAGAGTTTGCTGTTCTGTGCATAGCTGTAGATTGATGAGGTGCTGTCAAAATGCAGGAAAACAATGTTCCTAATGCCGTGTACTTAATCACTCATGCTCTGTAGTTTACCCCAACGTTGTTGCATCTGGTGATCATGTCTCTCAGCTCGTTCTCGTTGCCAGACCTGGAACACAGGTCGTAGCTGATTGGTTGATATCTCTCCCACCATGGTCTCCAGGGGTTGGTCACCACGATGTTTTCATGAGGAGGGGAGATCTGAGCAACACAAATAACATTCAGGTCCAGATTCACTAGGCTAAAGGTTTAAGCAGGGAAGAGCGTAATCACCAAAATAAAAAATACCAAAATAGAACCTCTTTGCACCTGTCATGGTAATATAATGCATTATAAATTACATGTAAATCTCATTATTTTGCCCACATAATTATTATACAGTATGTAGGAGAGGCCATGCAAATTGAGATTGTGCCAAATTCCCTAACACTTGGCATTGGCAACACCAACTCACCTGATCTTTTGTACAGCATGTACTGTAAGATCCTTTGGAAGGTGGTGTTAAGACTGTGCAAAGAGATTTGGCCATTCAGAATGGCTGCTACCATTGCTGTAAGACGCAGTCATAGTCAATAGCCAGTCAGGCAAGCAAGGGAGAAAGTTTTCCATTCTACAATCTCAGATGAGATCGGAGAACTCTCAAGGGAGCCAGCCTTGGTAGATTAGTCTTGAAACTTAAATGCACAATTTGCCATAGTTGGTAATGAAGGGTGCAATTTGCTTTCTTTCCAATGGCTTATTTTTGCCACTATTTAATTTTCATGATTTTGTATTAAATAAGATGAAAACTCTCTTAGCTCAAGCATGCTGATGTGCAAAAAATGTGCAAATTGCCATTGCAACACAAACTTACTGAATCTGCACCTGGGAATATTTGAGAAATATTTCCCACTTTCAAAACTGGAATTGTATGTGGACTGTAAACAGAATTGCTATAAACAAAAATGATATAGCAAGTGTACAAAATATTATGAAGACCTGCTGTTTCCATGAAATTGAGTTCTCAGAAGAATATATGTGAAAGTTATGATGTCTTATTGTTTTCACCTATTAAATCCACTTCCGTTATAAAGTGATGTAGATGAAGGAGAAGAGAGAGGTTAAAGAAGGATTGTTACACCTTAAGAAACATGGATTATGGAAAAGGGGTTGTAACTCAGTGTAAAGTAAGTTGTCGATTTTAAACTGAACATAGAGAGACACCTTATAATATAGCCAGATATTAGAGGAATTAATTACAGAGTAGTATCATCCCGCTCTTATAATGTGCTATACACCTGTATTCAGCCATACCTGAACTCCACCGAAGCCATTGGGAGCCAAGAAGCGCTCGCACTCTGCAGCGATGTCTGCCCAGCGCCACTCAAACAGGTGGACGATGGCTGTCCTGCCATGCTTGGCGTGGGGGTTGTGCTGGGCCAGGCTGAGCCCAAACAGAGCCACCAAAATGAGCAACTTCATGTTTTCCCTGGGTGAGAGAGAAAAGCAGACATCAAAGCTTCTCTCCTGGACCAATTAGTGACCTGGAAATATCATGCTGGAGAGTGTCCAACCTGTTAATAGCTGCATTCTCTTAATTCTTTCTCACTGCTCTCTAAATGAGCAATGCAAGTTCAGTCAGGGAATTCTATCTGGCACACCCTAATGTAAAGTCTTTTAAATTACGTATAGCCTACTCACTCACTGTTTAGCTCACCTTGCTACTCCTGAGGTTCTCTGCGGTCATGAGAGTCTTGATGTTTTTGTTCACTCACCTCCTCCCCAGCTCCACCTGTTTATATCCGCCTTTATGTACTATATGGGGAGGTATGTACTCCCTGACTACGGTCTAATGTGTGTGCAGCAGCAAACAATGAAGGCAGATCTGTTCTGCCAAAACGAAACTTAATGCTATATCATAATCAAACATATTAATATGAATACCTGAGTTGTCCTGACTGAACCTGTTTAAAAACTAACAGAAGGAATAATCTCAACTCTCAACTCTTCTGGGCACTCTGAGGAAACCTGTTAGATGTTGACTTTTCTGGCACCATCAGCTACCATCAGAATGGCTGGAGTGAGGTGCATGTGTGTGTGGGGTGGCGTGTTGTTTACTTGCTTTGTTAGGGGAATTGGTCCTCTTCCCAGTCACTTGCGTGCTTGTGTCCTATGAATACTACACTTCACCTTTTGCTGTGCGAGTGTGTTTTGGCTTCATGAGTGTGTTTTGGCTTCATGTGTGACAACCTGAGTTGTCCTGACTGAACCTGTTTAAAAACTAACAGAAGGAAAAATGGCTTAGAGCACATACAAGTTGGAAACCAAGAAACATAAGGTGTGTACAGTGTATTGTACTGCATATCAAAAAAGTGACTGAAAAAGATCCTAAATGTGCCAAAGATGTCTCAATGCAATATTATACATTTTCAGATGAGTCTGTGATGCCACTGTTGTACTCAAGTTTGTTATATGTTGTACAAGTCACAACAAATTTGCAGAATTCCACTGGCCTTAAAGGAATTTAAAGATTTCAGCTGACAAGAATAGCCCATGAAAATGTTTTCTGCAGCCTTAAAACATAATCAAGTATGCAATAGCCTAATACAATTATTAAAATTAATTTAATTTTCTTGTTATATGTTGTGTTCATGTTGGATGTTAAAAGTCTTTGCTGACCAAGTCTACCTTGGTCAACATTATTTTGAAGCAAGATGCCTGCTTTATTGTTGACAACCAGATGATGTTGCAACAGCCAGCTTTAACCTATACTACAAAATGTCATAGATGTGATAACTCACAGTTACACTAAAATGCTATCTTATCTATTGATATATTCTTAATAATTGTTTTTATTTTTATTTTTTCACATTTTACCCAGCCATAGCAAAGCAATTTAATTTACAGGGAATGTGTAAAACAACTGCATAATTGGAGAATACTTTTAGTTCATTAGAACAACAACTATACATATATATGTATAGTTGTTGTTCTAATGAAGTCAGCAGCGGAGTTTCTCTTTCTCATCCGTGTGTGTGTGTGTGTGTGTGTGTGTGTGTGTATGGGGAAAAAAATGTAGTGTGAAGGGGTACAAAATTACGTGTATGGAAAAGAAAACACTGCCAAAATAAGCTGTACTTGTATTATAAGATGAATGAGGTTGTAACATGGCTTATAAACTTTTCACAAATGTGTACAAATTATAAAGTTGAAAAGCAATGTGTAATGTAATATATAATATAATATGCACATTAAGGTATTTGGCATTATGAGCTATAATTTTTATTATAGGGTTATATGTTTGCCCCTCAGAGTCAAATTTTACAGATACTTTAATAGTTAGGCAAGGACCTGCACTATTGTTCTGTTTTTCCTCAAATTGGGCAAAGATTGTTGATGCATTCCACTGAACTTGTCGTAGTAAGATCTTACTGGACTGGGCTACCTTAAAAGGCTGGTCCACCTTAAGAATTGCTCTCCCTAGATTAGTTCACACCTAATGATATTCCCATTACCTCCCATTGCCTCCTGGTAGTTGGTCCCCACTATGAATACTGGGTATTTTGGGCTGTTCGGCTGTGTTGTCCTCAACTCTCAACTCCTCTGGGCACTCTGAGGAAACCTGTTAGATGTTGACTTTTCTGGCACCATCAGCTACCATCAGAATGGCTGGAGTGAGGTGCATGTGTGTGTGGGGTGGCGTGTTGTTTACTTGCTTTGTTTGGGATTGGTCCCCTTCCCAGTCACTTGCGTGCTTGTGTCCTATGAATACTACACTTCACCTTTTGCTGTCCGAGTGTGTTTTGGCTTCATGTGTGGCTTTAAGGAATATTCCCTTTGTGATAGCCTCATAGTCCCCCCTTCAGGCAAAAACAACCCCTCCAGGTCAGTATGTACATATACTCCTCTTGGGCCAGTATTAGCAAACCATTTTTAGGATAATTTTGTATAGCTACAAAATCAACAGTTCACAAAATTCAAGTTGACAAATAAGATTTATTGTAAGTTCTGATATGAGTTTACAGCTTGGAATCGGCGTGAATAGCCACAAATGGATCCTCGTCTCTGTTGCTGATCCTGAAGTGGGCGCGGCCGTCACCCCCGATGTTGATCTGCTTCCCGGTGCACCTGCCTCCGTCCTTCTGGCCAGAAATGACATCACAGTAGGTGCCACCGGGCATGCCGGTGTTCAGAGTCACATCCAGGTCCCTGAAGGTGTCACAGGAAAACACAGGTTAAATGGATGCTATTTCCAGACTTCCACTATAATTACTCCAAAAGTATCTGTACAGCCATGCAGTGTATTACAAGACACAGACAGCCAATACTGGTGATATGGACAAGTTGGACAACCATTACTGGTGGTTGATTGTTCATGGGAGGTGTAGTCCTTATACCATATGTGTCAGTATATGCTGGGGCAATCTGTAAACTGTTGACATGCCTCTGTATCCAGTCCTGTATCAAATTATCACTTTGCCAGTCACAGTTAGAGTGTTCAGTAAACTGTCCTCACCAGTCATCGTTGTTGAAGACGATGAAACCACGGTTACCACGTCCAAAGGCAACCTGGTTGCTCTGGTTGTCCCACCAGTTGGAGTGTGGCTGTCCGTTGACCACATTACGGAAAATGACCATGTTCCTACGGGGGAAACAGAATAAATAAAATCAATCATACTGTGTTTTGACAAAAAGAGGGAGTATTGGAGTAAGTATTGGAACAATATTCAGGTTGAGGAAAAGTGCATGTAAACATGTAGGAAAGAATTCAGCACAAATTTGGACTGAAGGCAAGACTTGAGTCAAATGTATTTGTAAATAATTTGAAATGTCTTAGCACCAGATGGGTGGAGCTTACAGCATCACAATAATTTGGATATTGTCAGATAAGTTTGAAAACACAGAAGAGCCTTATGAGCACAGCTTTCAGTGTGGAACTATAATACTAAGCACAAGAGGATGATATTCAGTGTACAGGAGCTGTATTTCCCCATCTCTTGTGTTCTGAGGACTCACTTGATCTGACGCCATCTGTGCTCACACACCCAGCCGTCTCCGCAGGTCTGGTCGGGGTTGATGGGAACAGGCTTGGTGGATCCATTACCATGACTGGGAGGGCCCATCCAGTCATTCTGATCCTGGCAAATAATGATGGATATACAGTATGAGTGAATGAATGAATGAACAAATAGATGGACTAAAGAATGAACAATCAAATGAATTGTACTCAAAATATTTGCCATACATTGCATAATTGCTGTTGTCTTTAAATATAACAATGAATGAAAAGAGAACGTACCTTTCCGTTCACAATGTGGCGGTTCCAGCGGAAGCTAGACATCACCCTAGCCACTCCATAAGGGTGAGCCAGCATGTAGGCGACAGCCATCTTGTGGAGCCTGGAGTCCCAGAAGCTAATGATGGATGCGCCACCAGCACCATGGCCTCTCTGGTTGTCATGGTTATCAACGAAGACGAGAGCATTGCCATTGGGCATGAAACCCCATCCCTCTCCCCAGGACCTGGGCACAAGCATGCGATTTTAGAATTGAAGAATTTGTTTTGTCAGCCAAGAAAATGGTAATTGGCAAGGAGTTTCCTGATGTCCTTTAAAAAGAAATTTTATATGACCAGTCATTTTGAGCTGGTTGCTTCTACATGGTAACTATCTCATGTTTAAATGAAATTCTTCAAATACATAGTCATGATGTGTGCACATTGGTACACCAACAGACACACAGACGTACTTGGTGTAACACAGCTTCTCGCCGTTCCATTTGCGGAAGACTGTTCCCAGTTTGGCACCATATTTGAACTCAGTCACCCTTCCCAGATGGAAGTACTCTCTGGATGTGATGGGCTCACCGCCAAGATCAATAACCTAGAAGGAAAACAACACAGAATTCACAACACTTACACCAAGCAATGAAGAGATTAATGCTTTAATGTAACTCCTACCATATCAATGATTTTAGCATTGACAAAAACTGGAAAAATAGCCAGCACTCTTGTATAATGAATGATCTAATGAATATGTTTTGGCTATAAAGCATTCATGTCTTCACAGCCCATTTATTTTTTGAGGACGCTGGCTATTTTTGCTGCTCACTCTGGGATCAGCATTAACTGTATGTATATACTTGTTATTGGTCAGCTAATACTGAGTTGTTGAATATTGAGGTTTGTATACAATTCATGTGTGTTTGTGTCTGTCATCTTGATTTTTTTGTTCCTTTTCATTGTGTGTGGGTGACAACTGTTGGTGTCACCCACACAGTTTGTATGTATTTTTCTCTCTGAAAAACCCCAAACTACCTCCTGATAGATGAAGGGTCTGGAGCCACCAGAGAACCACTTGGTGTTGAGGTTGTGTAGACGACCGTACACAGCTGCCAGGTCACCGGGCCACATGTGTTTGCAGGCATCCACTCTGAATCCAGCCACACCCATGTCAATCAGCTTGTTCATGTAGTCAGCCACCTTTCCCCTGACATGGTCCTTCTCCAGGGCGAGGTCCAACAGACCCACCAGACGGCAGTCACGCACCTGCAACAAAACATGTTCAGATTTGTACAACCACCACAAATAAATCCAATTACTTAGATTCAGTGTGACCAAGTTTAAAAATCAAATCAAACTGAGTCGGGCTACAGTGAGCCTAAAGGTTAGTGTGGGGATTTGTGACTGGAAGGTTAATTGTTTGAATCCCTATTCCTCCCAGGTTGGAGTGTCAGAATGTCTGTAACTGTGCAGCTATATTCCCCCAGACTATTACTGTGAATAAGAATGTACTCTCAGTCAAATTGCCTGGATAAAAAGGGGGGAAAAAATTAAACACACTTGCAGTACCTGATTAGCATCACCATAATTCTCAATATTGCCACTGCCAGTCCTGCACTTGTGGTCATTGAAGTCCCAGTGGGTGTAGGGGATGCTGGGGAAGTCCTTCCTGTTGGCACTGAACCAGGTTCCACAGGAAGAGTGGGTTCCTTCTCCACCGCCGGCTCCACACATGTGGTTGATGATAGCATCCACATAGATGTTGACCTGTGGGTAGATAGGATTGTGGGTGAAAAACAACAAATAAACAGCTCCCTCCTACGCCTCTTCGCTTTCATTTCTTTTCCCAGTGCTTTTCTTTTATATGATCACTCTAGGGTCACAGGATGGAATATTATCTGAGCAGTATGGCACTCCTTACTATCGGTTGTTTGTAATGTTGGTGATCTAAGTGAAGCTCACTCTCTTGTTGCACTCATTGTAAGTCGCTCTGTGTAAGAGCAGCAGCTCATTGCCTAAAATGTAAATGTGGATGTGGATCATTGGATACTTGTACTATATAATTTAATGTCATCAACCATCATTATTATTCTATGTCAACTCATTGTTATTCTTCTCAGTGTTTTGTTATATCTAAAAGTTTGCTTCAAAAGGGTTTCATCTATTATTTCTTTATAAAAACCATTGTAAAAATATAAATAAATAATGATATATATTTATATATATAATGTGAAATTATGCATTGTATCCAATAAGAGTTTGCTGTCCTGTGCACAGCTGTAGATTGATGAGGTGCTGTCAAAATGCAGGAAAACAATGTTCCTAATGCCGTGTACTTAATCACTCATGCTCTGTAGTTTACCCCAACGTTGTTGCATCTGGTGATCATGTCTCTCAGCTCGTTCTCGTTGCCAGATCTGGAGCACAGGTTGTAGCTGATTGGCTGGTATCTCTCCCACCAGGGTCTCCAGGGGCTGGTCACCACGATGCTCTCATGGGGAGGGGAGATCTGAGCAACACAAATGAACAACACAGAAATTGATATAGTGTTCAAAATATTATGAACACCTGCTCTTTCTATGAAATAGATATGTAGGTGAGAGCTGTGATCCCTTGTTTTTATAAATCCACTTTAGTTACAAAGTGGAGATGTAGGTGAAGGCTGAGAAAGAGGTTAAAGGATTCTTAGACCATAGACTGACATATGGATTATGCAAAAGGGTTTGAAACTCGTTAGGTAGGTTGTCATAATAGTAGGCACACACAGTGTATATTCTGATATTAAAGATACACTACGCAAGACTTGTATTTTTTTATCTGCCTAAATCATAAAATGAGGCTGAAACAGGGAAGAGCATCGCATCCTGTCTAATTGATACTCCCCAAATTCACCCTATTTGCCCAAATGAAATTCTGGTGTTGGGTATGGATACTTCCGGATCAAAACTTAAGAGCAAAATACAAACTGTCTCCTAAACAGCTAAGCCAGACTCATCAACAGCTAAGTTCTGGCTCTTTCATCCCTTTGGTATTATTTAGTATAAAGTGATCACAAGCCGGTTGGCAATAAGTGCAAACTGAACATAGAGACTTTATAGTAAATTAAGAATATCCCTCCGCTCTTAGAATGTGCTACACACCTGTATTCATCCGTACATACCTGAACTCCACCGAAGCCATTGGGAGCCAAGAAGCGCTCGCACTCTGCAGCGATGTCTGCCCAGCGCCACTCAAACAGGTGGACGATGGCTGTCCTGCCATGCTTGGTGTGGGGGTTGTGCTGGGCCAGGCTGAGCCCAAACAGAGCCACCAAAATGAGCAACTTCATGTTTTCCCTGTGTGAGAGAGAAAAGCAGATATCGAAACCCTGGGTCACTCATGTTATTTATACACACTGACACTCTCTCCTGGACCAATGAGGGACCCGCAAATATCATTTTGGAGGGTACGCTTGTGTCCCACCTGTTAACAGCTCGTTCTTTCTCACAGCTTCCTGACTTGTTTCAAAAGCAGCAGAAGTAAAAACAGCTTCAGAGCTTATACAAGTTGGACACCAAGAAACATGAGGTGTGTACAGTGTGTTTGCCTAAGTGACTGAAAAAGATCTTAAATTTGCCAAAGATGTCTCAGCGCTATATTATACAATTTAAGAAATATGAATAATGTGCACTGAAATTTGTTCTGTCATCAGACAGAACAAATTTTAATTGTACTGAAATGAATCACTAACGCATAAAAACTGTTTTCTGCTGCCTGCAAACACAATAAAGTATACAATAATAAAATATTAAGTAATTTTTTATATCTTGCACTCATACCATATAAATGCAGAAATGTAAAACACATTTCTATTTTAAAAGCCTTACCTTGGTCTGCATAACTGAATCAAGATTTACTCTGCTTTAGTATTTGTTCACTCAGTTCAATATCCAGGTAATGTTGCAACAGCCAGCTTAAAAACTTGTTTGCTCAATTAGATTCTCTGATTGGTGCCAAATAGTGGAACATTTATCACAGTTTCACCAAAATGCTGTCTTTATTCTTCAGCACACCTGATAGCTAATGTTTATTGGCATGCACATTCTTTATACCTTGTTTGTTTGGTCACATCAAATAAAAATACTCCCCCCTGTGCAATCTTTACTGTATTGCAAGATGGCAAGCCAGCACCATTCACTGTGTTTATTTTTGCTTAGTTAATACTTAATGAAACACGAGAGTGGTTATGTAATGCACTGGCTGTCCTTGACATGAATTTGGCAGTATCCTATCCGAAGTAACTTTGGTATCAATGTTAATAACAAGCTTTGCTGTGTACCGGGGGGAAATAGTCCTTAATGTAAGTATTTATATCCAAGGTATCCCTTATATATTCATATGGATACCTGATACCTTTCAAACCTTTCATTTAATGGATACGATTCACTAAAACATTTTTCTTTGGAATATTGAAAGAAGTATATCTTAGATCTTTTCAATCCTTTTTTTCCTGAAGGTTTGCTTCATTTGAATGAATACCTTAATTCTTGTATCAGTCACAACCTATGCACCGAATAATTTAGGTAAAATAAAATAGGTTTTTGTGGCCTATTTATCAATTCTTGCATCTAATTGGTTTTGTCTCCCTTGGGGAATTGCCAAAGCGTTGGACAGTTCTATATAATTGCCTTTGTGACAAGCAAAATGTATGCACAGTAATTTCCTGTTGCAGTCAAATTACAATATATGTTGGTAAAAATGGAGGTGCAATTATAGAACATGTTGGGTCCTTGTATAACCTCATACTGTTAGTTAGGGTTAGAGTTGTTATCTGCTTTGCTTGGAGGAAAACCAATACAGATAAGCTACATTTCAATGATAATGGGTGAGAGGTCAAGCATGTTACCTAAAACAAGTTAACTGTCCCACTGTGAGCCACACTGACAAAACATGACCATTTTCCCACGAGGGGCTCCACTTTGACCTTCTTTTAGTTATGTGGGTAAAGGCATGCTGCCATAATATACCGTTACATTAACTCAGTACAGTACCAGTATGGTAGTACACTTGATATATTTATGCAGCAGAATCACTTTGATCACCCAATACAATAAATGTGCTGGAATTTCTCTCTGTGACATTTTGACAAAAGACAAGTTGTAACTCAAAGTAAGGGACTAATTACATAATTTACATTATAATTCAGTGTTTTTACCTTCTAGTGTTTTATATTTAGAATCAGGAGAAAAATCCAAAAAAGGAGGTTCAAGTCACAATGGTGAGGGTCACACTAATGATATCATACTGTATACTTCTATTTCTATTCAGTACAATAATTACACATATAGTTCATGCCAGGCTGCTTGAATGCATTTAGCTATTTAATATTGAATGCTGAATTGTATATGTATGACATGAGTCATAGCATTTATCTACCCACCATAGTGTCTCTTGTGCTGTCAATTTTCACTGTGAGGTTCTGTTGTCAGTTTCCAAGACAATTTTTTGTACATTTATTGTTCTTGTTAAAGTGTTTCTGATTGTGTATACAGTATGTAAAATCATATCTACAGTCTATTGTCCATTGGAAGACTTGCACTGTCTCTTTGTACTGTAATGAGACTTCCCATTGTCTTTGTGCAATGTCTTAAGTGGCAGTTAAAGTAATTTTGATTCATGATGATCAAATGAATGCTGTTTTAGAGAACTCCTGGGCACCATTTCAAGATGGTGTATAGTATACTTTCATATAACGCTAGCTCCCCCAATGGTTCTTAAGAGAAATTGCCTTATTCTTTTCAAATACCATCCTGTGTCCTCCTCAGCCCTCATTTTTAAAAAGTGCTCTTTGACTTTTTCCTAGAATCCATTGTACAATCATTTCAAAGAATACAATAAAAAAAAACAGAAATGTATTAATTTCTTGGGTTGTGACATAAATAAATTGTAGCTTTTGATATATCATGTTAAATTGGAGGAAATCATCTTCAACCACAGGTTTTGACAACATGATCTATGTTTAATGAATGGATATTATCCTATGTAGCTCAGTGGCACTAGCAATGCCAAGCTCAGAGGGTTCAATTCTCAACAATACTAAAAATGTATGCACTCATGACACTGCAGGGTGCTTCACATAAAAGAGTGTCTACTACATGCCATATGGATCATCAGTTTGTGTATTGAAGCTTTTATAAATAAAGGCTTCAGTTCTGCCTCATGACTCATCTCAGCTTGTATTCCCCCCCCCCACCCGCAGAGAGTGTGTCAAACGGACATCTGACCGGCCTTACTGGGTTACGTTCTGGGTCACTCCTCCCAGAGAACTGGTGGGTCACAGTCATGTAAACAGGGCCAGACACCTTTATGGTGGAAACACTCACTAAGTCACCACCGTGGAGACTGGGAGTGTGGACACATAAAGACTGATAAGAAAAAGATGTGATTCACAGCATAGTTTTCTTTCTTAAGTTGTGGATCTGTACACAGCAGTGCTCTTCTCAGGGGTTGGTTGGAGCGGCAAGACAGAGTCCAGACAACAATGACAGTAAACTACTGCACACTGAGAGGCCTGAGAGACTCACTTTATATTTGCATGAAGAGTAACAACAACATATGCTGGAGCAAACTGTGTTGAATATGAAATATGGAACAAGTCTGAAGGCTTTCAGTGTGTGGTAGATGGTGTATTGTTATATTTCAGGTTAGAACAAAACTTCAAAATGTTTCTTTTTCTTCCCACTTTGACCCTTCTAAGTCCAGGCAAATTTATTTCTAAAATAAATATTTTGTATATTGTGTGAATTTCTATTGTCATAATCATGTGTTTTATATATATATAAAAACAACCTTAAAAAGTGGAATACAGCACTTTTGGT
Source organism: Centroberyx affinis (assembly GCF_046629955.1). Lineage (NCBI taxonomy): Eukaryota > Metazoa > Chordata > Actinopteri > Beryciformes > Berycidae > Centroberyx > Centroberyx affinis. The sequence continues at coordinate 50,408 of NW_027278929.1, forward strand.
GTCAAAATCGCAACAATCTTTTAAGATTGCATGAATTAAGGCAAAAGGCAAGGCACACGCAAATTCACTGTGCTTCACATAAAACACAAAATACAACAATTTGGCAGGTAAATTGACATTAAAAAGAAAAAGAAAGAAAGCTCTTTTGATGGCTTTAATTTGATTGCAGAGTGCCATATCATTTTCTGAATGCCAGTGTCTCAGTATCTCTCTCAGTTTACACGTTTGTTGAATCACTGGTGTGAGGTTTTCCCCTCATGACGCAGCACACTGTGGGAGGAGATGTCAGAAGGAGAGTTAAGGCCGGCGGCCGCTCACATTTTCCCATAGGGCCCAAGAATTCCAGTCAGACTGAAGTCCTTTCCTGTACGGACAACACAGGACATACCTCCGGAGGGGATGAAGGGGTCCGAGGACAAAGCTTTCATTCACAGCCCAATGTGGGAGCACAGGTGAGGGGAGAGAGGCCGGTCATTTGATCCCCGCCTCTGGTTCTGACATGGGAAAGTGAAAGCAGAGAGAGAGAGAGAGGGGGAGAGAGAGGGAGAGAGAGAGAGAGAGAGAGAGAAGAGAGAGAGAGAGAGAGAGAGAGAGAGAGAGAGTAGATGGAAGGAATGGGGTCAGCGGGTTAATAGAGACGGAGGGAGGGAGAGAAAAAGAAAAAGAAGAAAAAGAAAATAGAGAGTGAGAGAAAAGGGAGTGTGTTACTGTAGTCCAACACAAATGAAGAGAAAGGAGAGAAGAGGGAGAGGTAGGTAGAAAAGTAGAGAGAGAGAGAGAATGCAAGAGGGGGTGAAGAAGGGGGTGCTGCTGCAGTCCAGGGCAAATGAGGAAAAACACAGAGGGAGCGAGTGGGAGCGGGTGGAAAAAGAGAGAGAGGGGGAGTGAAAACTGTAAAGGGAAAAAAAGGGAGTTGGGAGAAGGATAAGAAGCTGTATGCACTTCGTCCTGTTACACCTAGAGCTGCTGCCTCAGCCAGACCGCTCATGTTTAGGGCCTGTGGGTGAGCCGACTGTGTAAATCAGCCGCAGAGCGTGCCCAGTTCAAATAGCCTTACCAGTATAAATGATATTGCAGACACAAAGCAAGCGGGGCTATATTTAACACACAGGCAATTCGGCATCAGTCAGTTTCTACATGTCAAGGAAATATGATAAAGATCCTCATTATGTCGGACGAAGAGGTGTGAAATGAAGACTATAACCTAGTTTATGGTCCAGTAATTGTCTGATGAAGAGCAGTTGTCGCTTCGCTGGGCGCTGAAAAATTTACGGCCTTACACTGTGCAGATTTTTTTTTTTTTTTTTTTTTTACTGATCCCAGTTATGCCATCAAAATTACTAACTAGTGTTTCTTGCGCTGACAAGAAATACGCAACCACATTTCTCCCTTTATGGGTTTAAAGTTTTCAATAATTGAATCAGTTTTTGGGAATTTTTCAGGTTCCGTCAACTTAACCAGGCATTCCAGAATGCAGAAGGAAAGTCCTATAAAGTGAAATCCGCAGGCTCTTCCAATGGAAAGTTTCAGCCCGGTATCCTCCTTTTTTGCCATGATGATATGTTGTGCAGATGTTGGGAAAAGCTTTCCATCTCACTGCAAAGAATAACAGCAGCAGCGGAAGTCCCCCAGGAGAGGTTCACAGTCTGAAACGTGCAAATACACACACACACTTATACACACACACAAATGTGAGCACACATGAACACATGTTTGGAGACACGCGCAAACACATACACACACACACACAAATTTACATTTGCAGACTAGTCATTGAATCACACCAACTCACCCCCTCTTTCTCTCTCTCTCTCTCTCTCTCTCTCACACACTCACACACATGTTCTCAATACATTCTGAGAAGACATATATTTTGTACACAAGTTCTTATAGAGACACATGCTTCTCACATTCAGACAATTAGAGAAACACATGTACACAGTGATCTACAACATACACAGTATTTCCAGTACTACTCATGTCAGTTGGAGTCTCGCCACTTCATATGGGACTGGACTGTAGTAGGGTTTGAGTTAAAGAAGATATACTATAACACGGTGTCCTAATGGGTCAGCAGGCTATGGTCATGTCAAGTACCCACGTTGTGTTAAAATCCTATCCCAAGACTGATTTTGCATCTTATTCCTGAATTCCCTGAAGGGAAACTTTAAAAGTGATACGTAACAAACGTTCACACAAAGGCCAATTTATCCCAAAGCTTTGCTATGCGATGGATGCCTTGAAGTGAGTTTTAATAGGACTTAATAGAAGGAATGCCGTCGTGCTCTTGGTGGCTGGAAAGTTAACCGTAAAATTACAGATGGAGTCAATTTTATGATCCTCTTTCACAGTAGTCAGCGGGAAATGAGAGCTTTGCTTTCATGGTCACAAGCTGAGCAACAGTTTTACTGTGAGGAACATTCCCAAGCTCTCCTGTACAAGTTGCTTCTCAAATGTTGGTAGTTTCTCCTCCTTATACAGTTGTTACCATTTACACTACAATAACAGGGACCTGGAGGGTGTAGAATTTCCCCCGGCCTTTGGGCTAGACCAGAACTCTCCTCTGCCATGTTTATCTGTGATTTTCTAAACTAGCGGCAATATCACTCAAGAATACAATGGTTGAAAAAGAAGTTATGGTGAAACTATTCCCAATATGGATTTCATGCATTAGATTAAACTAAAAACATTTTAGAGCAAATCCACACAATGAATTCCACACAAGCTTATAGTATAAGCATTTTTGTGAATTCTGAGAGAGTAGCAACAATCCCTTTGACTCTTTCCCACACCTGTCTGACTGTCAGGCAGCCCTCTTCACAACGCTCAGCTTTTTCCATGATATCACCGCTGGCTTTGAGATTTAGAGAAACTCTTTTTCTTTTCCAGCGCTCGGCTCCTCCAGAGCGAGAAGGGAGGAGGAGGGGAGGAGGGCTGGCGAGGGGGTAGAGCAGGCAGGCATCTTTCAAATAACACAGTGCCGGCCTTGCCTTTATCAAACGCATGCTGGAGTCTCGTCTGAATTCACCGGCCGCGTCAGCCCAAACACGCTCTCCAATATCACTCCCCAATCTCACTCCACAGGTTATCTAGTTTTCTCTGAAAGTTTTACTTAGATTGGTGGATTCCACAGACAGCAGAGGTTATTGAACGTACAGTGAGTGTGAAGGACCACCACTGTTACAGTATCAAACATTTTGGCGAAGGGAAATATCAGGCTTTTAATTGGCAGCCAAGCAGTGCCTCAAAACACTCACCAGATGTAAAGGATGAACAGCCTTGGTACGCTGCAGCAATGTGCTAGACAGATGTCTGTCTGTGGCACAGGAGGTAGTATTACAGCTCTGAAACCGTCTCTTAAAACACTCATATTCTCTTCGTCTAGAGAAAATAGCAACTAGTCTTTAACGGCAAAGGTACAGTGCTGTAGGTCTCAGGCTTATACTTAAAGAGCATGTGAAATAATCACAGGTTGTATAGTTGGCATTGAGAGGGGAGAGGTTGGCTGTAAACCTCAACCTGATCTCACACTCTAATGAGCTTTTGCATAAACATGCTTAGCACCCGTGGTTTGGTCTCTGCAGACTTTATTTGTTTTCAGTCATAAACTGTATAGTCCCAGCTTTGCCAGATCTGTCCAAGTTCCTGTCTTCGACTGGCCGCTCTCCCGTATTCTCTGCCATAACAGTAGCCAAGCATTACCTCTGTCCAAGGCATTGGCATAGACACACACACATATGCGATGGGATTGGGAGAAGGTATGCCGAAGAGATGGAGAGAAGAGTGAGAGTCTTGTCTTATTACACTGCTACAGATAGGGATTTGATTCCCTCTTTGGCCACCTACGCTAAAATTCATGCATTTATGTTATAAGGCATAATGAATAAAAAAGATCCAGAATAAAGCATGCTTTATTTTTAATGACATATGTTATTAAATCAGTCTTTAGAAAATTATTTCAAATTGATGTATTGCCCCTAACCCACAACCCTCTCCCTTACAATCCATGTATTCGTTGCAAAAACTAATTAGCCATTTCAGAAAGTGAACATTACAACACATAACACCAAACGCAGAACACCATAGGAAGTCTAAACTGTATGGTAAGTACTTGTAAGAATGTGTGTAATTGATGGCCAGTGTGGGGGATATCTTCAGCTGTAAATCTTTTGACTTTTCACTTCCTTCGGTCCTGTCTGGTCTGCTCCAAACACATGGAGTATTAATTAAGAAACAAAGCCCTCTTTCTCAGAGAGAGAGAGGGAGAGAGAGAGAGAGAGAGAGAGAGAGAGAGAGAGAGAGAGAGAGAGGTGGAGCAATAAAGTAGTAAAGGACATCCCTGTTCCATATTGTAATACACTTAACCTAGTTTGTACTGAGAAAATAGCAAAGCACTTCTGCCTGAAATTCCCAGTTTGGTACATTGATGCTGCAATCCATCTATATATTTCAGAATTGGACCCTCTCAACACCAACAGTACATGTTGTCTGCCTTTGGAGTTTTAGAGGATCTATTGGAGTTTTATAGTACCAGTTCTGAAACCTGAGTCAAATGGATATTTGAAAATAATTCTTAGCATTTGTTTTAAACTGCTTGGTGTACCAGATGGGTGGGGGTTAATGACTAAATTGGTTGTCTAAACTTTCTGGAACTTAGAGGATTGTGTGGTAAACTCCTAAACTCCACCCATTTGGTACTGTAACTAATTACATGTTAAAACAAATGCTGAGACATTTTAGAAAACACTTTTTGGCTCAAGGCTGATCTTCATATGGTCGACTCATAATTAATTATCTCCTCATTGTGGCAAAGGAAAACCCTCTCACTCTTTCTTGTTTTTTTCCACCACCTTGCGCTGTCATTTTCTCCGCTTGTCTCTCTCATACACTCTTTTCTTTGCCCATCTTTTTTATATTTCTCTTTCTCTCTGTCTGTCGTACCAACACAGACACACACACACACACACACCACTATAAAGTTGGCTAGAGAGTACCATTTGGGTATGAGACTGAATGTAGACATAGAGGCCCTGTAGAATATCCAGGAAGTTAATTTTGGAGGGCTTCCACGAGGCATTCTGGAAAGATCTGCTTCCAGCCAAATCAAATTAGAACCTCCAGAGTTGTGAGAGTTTACAGCTGAATGAAAATCACCTCGTCCAACCCGTCCCTGGGTGTCCATTTTCTGTCCATCTATTCATTTTCTGTCTATCTAGTCATCCTGAAACACATCGTAATCACTGAGGACCATGAGACACCGTAAATGCCGTACAGTCATGAGGATCCACCAGGCAATTTCGGCCCTGGACTGCACCTGTAAGTTTCCAACACTAGGGGGCCCTCTCAGGATTTATGAGAGTCCTATTGCTCAGCAAACAAACCAACAATTAGAAAGCCCTTGGTTGCAAATTAAGCTTACCTCGTCAAGCAGGGGGAGGGGAAGTAACTAATCTTGTGCCCAGTGCCTCCATCAGCGCAGTCTGGAAGTGGTCAGTAAGTTTATTGACTCTCTAAACTTACCAAGTGGAGGGCTTTTGGCTGGGATCTGTGTGTGTGTGTGTGTGTGTGTGTGTGTTCAGCAATCTCATAGCTGGCACGTGACAGGCTCTGTGCAGCTTCCATATGCCTCCAGTATATCTGGCATATGTGCAACCATCGAAACTGTTGACATTGCCATTCTTTTAATTAAATCAACAAACAATTTACCTCATGAGTGATCAGTGTTATAACTTTTTTTTTTTTCCCTCACAGGAAAGATACGAAATGATGCCAGCAGTGTTATAACCCCAATAAGACTACAACAGGACATGCCAAAAGGAAAAGCACACGCTGAAAACATCAGATTCCTACCCTGTATTCAAACGTTTATATGAGCCAGATCATCACCCAACATTTCAACTCTAGGTCATTTTCAGGGGTGTGATGTGTGAAACTTTTCTCAAACTCTCTGTGTCATACATTCTTCTGTCACAAGTCAGTTTTCAAAAGCTATCAAAACTTCCGTGTTGTTTGAGCGCTGAATGGCGCAATAAAAGTGGTCTGTCAGTCAGTCGTATTAGCTTCTTTATTGAGTGTGATAAAGCTTAAGCCAAACGTCTGGAGCCAAACCTAAGCCTAGACCGTTATTAAGTGTGTGTAGCGCATATCTGGAGCTTGTCTGACAAAACCACCCGGCATTGGAGAATGTGTGTAAGAGTGGTTTCTGTAACATAGCAGCTATAAGACAGTGATGTGACATCATGCCTTCAATTACGCTGATGATCGTGGGCTGACTGGACCACTTTTTCACATTTGTCAAAGGAGTAAACACTATTTTTTCTACGTATCAATGAAACCCTGGAATATTTTTTGCCTGAAGAACAGAAATCAAATATCTTCTTCAGGTTGAATTATGTCATTATTGTAATATAAAAGAAGATTCCTGCACACACATATCTTCTCTGTCCCTTTTGTTGGGTGTACAAAGCACTTTTTCCTTACTCCTCTCAATCTTTTGAAATAACTTAAATCTCAGACCTTATTTTAGGTTACGTTCTTCTCTGTACTATTGCAACTTTTCTCACAGACTGAACAATGTTCCCACATTTCTCACCCACTTACACCTAAACAGGAACTTTAAAAGTATAGCTTCTAAGTTTGTGTGTGCATGTGTGTGTGTGTGTGTGTGTGAATGCATGCATCCATGTGTGTCTTTGGGTGTGTGTGCACATGCTCCTCCATCCGTGAGTATAGGAGTGCATGGGTGTGCATTTGTTTCACAGTTTATGCGTATATGTGATTTTCTACGTTATATTTGTTCCAAGGTATCAATTTGGTGAGCTCGGCTTGCCTCGCTGGCCAGTAATAAACATCTATTCCAGTGCTGCCTGTACAGCGCTGCTCACCACAGGCAACTATGTGGCGGTCTGCCCATGCCGCCACAAGGAGAGCCCTACATATGACTGTTATGAGTCACTGGCCACTTACTACGACTCCATGACACAAGGCCACAAACTGGAACATTCAGCATCAAATTGATAGTTTTCAAAGTCAATTCTAGTCGTGAGCGATTATTTTTTCTTGTTTGTTTCAAGGTTTAATGAGTTAATAAATCTGACTATGTGATTCCACACATAGCCATAGGCACAGTCAAAAACAAAAAAAATCCATTGTGCAGCGAGTGTGCAAACGAAAAGCAGCAACTGCTCTTTGTGTGTTCCAGAGGTCATAGGGTTTAGATTTCATATGAACTAAAATTATACCCATGAATGCCATTAAATTATATACAATCCGTTTCTATATCAGGACAGAAGACATAAACATTTTTTCATTTTTTTCAGTGACACTAAAGTTACTGCTCTTTGGTTTTGTATGGCAGTACTTGACCTTATACATTGTTAAAAAAAAAAAAAAAAAGATTATAGTATGCTATTATGATTTCAATGCATTATGAAATGTAATGTGCGTGTCCATGTTCATAAAGCATTTTGTCAGTTTTATAAGTGTTATAAATGCACTATGTGGCTTTAGAAATACCTTTGCAATGCTTTATGGCTTTCATTGAAAAATGTCTATACCTGAAATATCTATACCTGCTCTGTTCTGTTTCTTATCAATAAGTCCTCAACTCTGCATGGTATTCACAGAAAATATTATCAAAATATATATCCATAATCTGTAAACTAATCACATATTGTTGTTAAATTTCTCAATTCTCAGTCTCCCCAAGCTGATTTTTTCAATCTGAGTTTTAACATCAGAACAGTCATACCTTCCTCCTGGATCCCATCCCGGCACTTTTGTAAAGATCTGTATAGCTGACAGGAAAAATGAAATATATAGGAAAAAATGCTACCTGAATCATGGTGAAAGCTCTGCTGTCTTTGGAAACAATGACACTCCTATTGGGAGAAATGATTCCACATGCGGGAATGTGTTCTCCCTCTGGTTAAATGATTCCAGACATGCTCCTCTCCCTATCGGGTTTACGCGTGCGTGTACGGACGGCGAGCACGCACGTGCATGAAAGCACATAAACACACAGATGCATGCACCCACCCCCTCCACTTGCACACACACATACACAATCAAACACACACACAGATACACACAATACACATATTTAAACAGTCAGGGCTCCACTGATCTGGAGCACCCATGAGGTTTTTTTTTGCAGCATCACTTGTCAGTGAGTTGTTATGGCGTTATGCCAAAAGGAACCAAAAGACAGTCAGCACTGCAAATGTAAACCCAGCTGCTCTGCCTTCTCTCTTTGATTCTTATTCAAAGAAATGCAGTACCTCCACTGGAAAAGGCAATGGATCAACGTCAGTCAAAAATGCTCATAATGGTCTTTGATATTATTGCAGGTCCACCCTGCAGCTTCCTCTCCATACGGCCGGGATTCAGCTCCTTGACAGCCAGATGTTGAAGGTGGAACTTTCTATTCCTGTGTTTGCTGCAGGCTACTTGGTGAGACTCACCTCTGTGGATATTTATATGGTACGACAGTGACGTTAAAAACACTAATTCATCCATCATGTGAGGGGCTAGTGTCTCCATCAGCCGCTGAGTTGTTCAACACTCAGATAGCACAATGGAAAAAAATGTCTTGACTTTGCGCACTTTAATGGAAAACCCATGTGGTTTTGCCCCCCCCCCCCCCCCTCCTGTGTTTAAGAATGATGGCTGGTGACTGGTTTGCTGGGGAAGCTTGTGGAGCGACGCATAGGCACCGCAGCTTACCGGCATTGTGGAAACAACGCTTAAGCCAGCTGGTGGTTACTGTAACCTAAACCACCAAGCTGGAAACCACCCAACCCGTGCAATGTAGGAGGTGATGAACACGGAAAATAGTGTTCTACTACTGCTACTACTTTTACCTTTTCCACTGTAACTGTCAGCTTAAATACTTTTAACAGTCAAATTGTGCTGAACATGCAGTATAAACATGATGAAACAAGATGGAACAGTCTGTAGTATCTACCCCAATTTCTCATTGACCAAACTTTTTTGGTACTTTACTCAAGCAAGGCAATGTTACGATGCCATCATGCCATCAGTGGAAGATATAGTGAGGGCCTCATTGTAAGTGGAACAAAACGGCCCATTCATATTCCCCCGTGTTGTGGGTGATATGATTGCAGTACACTATAATCTACTTCATGTGTTTTTCCAAATCTCCTGCCACAGTTGTCTCTTTGGTCTTCTATGGGAGCACACAGGGCGTAATCAAAGAATTAAGGCAATGTGGTTTCCATTTTAACCACTTTTTGCTTAGAGGTATGGTGACATCTTCTACTGTCCCCAGTCCTCTTCCTAGTTATTAAAAACAAAAAAAAATCTGAATCAGGAGCTTTTGCTTTGATTTTACACTGCATTTTACCATTGTAACCAGTATATTTGATATACTTCATTAACCATATTCAGTTATGACACAATGCATTCGAATGAAATGAAATCAACAACATATGAACACTGATCAAATGATTACAGCAACAAGAAGAATACTGGAAAGACTCTGCTGGTTGCCAGTGCCGTAAATATTACAAGTATTATTCCAGCAATTTGATCCTCAATCAGTAACATTTTCCTCAAGCAGCTAGAGTTGGACAGCGCTTCTGGAGCAGAAAAATATGTGATTCAGGGTGTGTAATTTAGAAGCCAAGTTATGATTAAAATTCCTAATGCTGCAAGGACTCCTTAAGGTACCACCCCCAAACCTGGGCTTCCCCCATAGTCCCAGTTTTATTTATTTTCTTTCTTATTCAACCTCTATTTAACCAAGCAGTCCCAATGAGGAAACATCAAGAGTGACCTGGCTAAGAAAACAGCATCAATGACAATTATAAAAGTAAATCAAATCAAAATAGTGTAAAAAGTAAACGAGTGAAAGATTATCTACATAAGTGCACAAAGGCAGTAGTCCAATACTAGCAGGACCAGGGGGAAAACTCAAATAGATATTAACCTAATTAAAGCATAGAGAGCTCCTTATTGAGTCTCTTTCATTTACTAGTTAGCTATAGTCTCAACCATAGTGTCTCTCTTTCTTCCTGTTTAGTCTGTACATTTGGAGCAGGGAGCAGATAAAGTGTTGATTGATTGGTTCCTCCAGTAACCTAGCTATGTAGTCCACATTGTGCAAGTTTAGCTGATGAAGTAAATGCTAATAATGCACTTTTGTTTTGCTTTTTTGTCACCCAAGTTGGCTCAGCTGCAGTCTGGGTTTCAGTCATTTGCATCATACTTTCCTCTCATTCAGTAATCACAATATACAAATCGTGGCTTTACAGTTATATGAGAGGAACATCACAAGCTGAGGCAGGACAGCAGGCTGATTTGGGAGGATGTCTAGAACTCAAAGGGTTACTGGTTCAATCCCCAGTACTGACAGAGTCCAATAAGTGCTCTTGAGGGTGGGCGCAGTATGTCATTGTGGTCGCATCTGAGTAAATATGCATATTTGTTAAGAACTGTTGTCTTTAATGGGTGATGGCTGTTTGGAAAAATAGTTTCTCCGCAGTGACTCCTTTTATGACTGAAAACCCCACATGTACACCCACTCATAAAGATGTCAGAGGGGTTATACCTGTTGCAATAAACAGCAGGCCAGCAGGCATGTGCTTAGTCACTAAATGGTGAGCAATGGTCTACAACTCCGGGAGAAGCTCACACTCCTCCCTGTGTATCTGGAGAGCCCCGAGCAAAACTGTGGAAAGAATCACAATTCCTCCGCCTGAATGTTAAAACATTCCCACCAATCCTGAAACATGCCTGCTCTGATTAAAGAGCACAAAATTAAATCTTGCTGTGCTGCACACACATGCTGTGATTTAGCTGATTTGGTGATTTACTGTTTTACTCCTCAGCGTCTGCTTACATTCCCAAACGCGAGTGATCTTTTAAGATTTATCTTCAGTTGCACACACAAGAATGTTTGTGAGAATAAGCTTTATTCTAAACAATTGCTTTTGTACAAATGTCAAACCGAAAACTGAATTCTCTAAATAAAAGCTCTAAGGCAGTGCATGAAAGATGACAAAGAGATTTATGCTTCACCACAAAAAAGAGGAATAATGAGGAACATCCATGGCCGTGAACACAGCAATTCCCAAGCTGTGCTGAGTCCAACAAACTGCATGAGCAGAAGATATCGGCATCTTCGGTGCACAGGCATTTGTCCTCTTTTGCCAAGCTCTCTGCTATGTCTTTCTCTCTTTTTGTCTTTCTCTCTTAATTTCTCCTTTTCTCTCACTGTCCATCCAATCTAAAACCTCTCTCTCACCTCTCTCTCTCGCCGTCTTTCACCCTACGTCTCACTCTCCTGTCTATCTCTTTCCTAATCTTTTCCCATCTCTCTTTCTCACCGTCTCTTCCTCTCTTTCTGTCTCTCATAGTTTTAAGTTGAAGTCCTTAAGTCGGTAGCGCCAAAGCAAATTTGGCTGTTTGATGCCCTTGAGTTTTTTCCAAGAATGATAACAGGATGTGACTTAGCGATAGGGTTTTGACCAGCCACGCTGTGTTTGTAAGCCTCCGCATTCAGTGTCAGCCAGTCCTCCTCCACTCCTCCGCTATCAGTTTTTTTAATGCTGACGGCTGGAGACAGGGAGACAGGCAGACTTTGGCCCATGAAATATGAGATTGCTTGGGGCATGTTTAGATTATCACAGACCTCTCCACTTAACTCGCCATAACACTCTGTTCACTCCTGAGAGAAAAGGCATTCATCACGCAGGCTTGACAAGAAACAAGAAAATAGGATGAATTCTCTCGTCTCTCCAGGTCGCTCCTCTGGTACACTTGGCAATCAAGAACGGTGATATCCGATCTCCAGTTTCGTAACGACACAAACTTCTGGTTCTTATGAATCAAGGTTTGATAGTAAGCTAGGCAGATAGATAGGCAGACAGCTTCTTCCCCCGAGTGGTGACCCTCATCAACAATTTAACTGCACACCACATCCCCGGCGCACCACAGTGGACAATAGCACTCTACTGCTTTCCAAAATCTGCACCGACTATTATAATGGTCAATTCTTATATACTCAGTTCTGCTCTGGTGGCATAGTTACATATTTATACCTATTTATACCATTCCAAGTGCATATTTTTTCCCTTGTGGTGTTCAAATCACTCCGAACCCAGTGCAATATTCTCTAGATCTCTATATAAAGTATTTCTGTTCATTTTTCTTTTCTATTACTGACATCCATAGCTTCCTATCACAGCAGTGAGCCAGGCTCTAACAGAGACCATGTACATATTGTACAGAAAAGAGACCTATTCTCTAAATTTGTATTTTACATTTTTTGCATGCAAATGCTGCTGACACAGCAGCAATAGCCAGTTATTCCATGTTTCTCCAAATGTCTGCTTCTGGTGTCTGCTTTTGCTTTTTTTTCCCCTCTGTGCGCTCCAAGATGTGTAGTAAGTGATGACTTAGCAAAAGAAAACCAGGTGACCTTGTGAAATGTGAAAGTGAGAACACACCTACCCCCCTTTCCTTTCAACTCCCATTAGGTAAGGCTGTTTGGGTACCACTCAAAGCTATAATAAACATGCCCAGACAAACACACATTCCATTCAGTGGTTATGCGGTCTGCAATGTCTAGTATGCATCCCTCTCCGCCCCCAACCAGCCACATGCTGCTTTCTATAGCTGGATAATACATGGTAACACGGGAGCTTCTGAGGTTACGTCTGCCTGCGATAGGGTGGAGGAGGTCTGGGTGCAGTATCTCATGCTGAGTGCCGGTTGCCACTTGAGTTTTACCGCTACACGCATAGCAGGCTGGCGTATTGAAGAAGGGGGCCATCCTTCAACAGGGCGACCTGGGTTCAAGCCCTTCTATCGACTATATCTGCCCTGCTCCAGGTTTGCTGATCTGCCAGTGGAAGGTGAAGAGATTTTTCCTACAGGGATCAATTTTCATTCATTCAACCTTTATTTTGTTCTTGGAAGACCCACTGAGGGTTGGGACCCTCCTTTCCAGTGGTGCCGAGATTACAAATAAATAGAGTCACATTAGCAACAAAAGGGGAAAAAAGAAAGAAAGAGAGAGAGAGAGAGAGAATAAATGAATAAATAAATAAACAATTAAATATATAAACAAAAAGACAATTCTTAAAGAGAATCACATAGATTCACATAGATCAGTCAATCCTCGCAAGGGAACAGATGAGAGATATCAAGAGCGTATCAATAAAGTATCATATTGAATGCAAAATGAGGAAATGCTGATATGCATTTAGTTAGACGATAAAGAAGACGTTTACTTGGCGCAGAGCGGTGACAGTGTGTGTCAACAGTGATGCAATTGTATGCAGACCTGCCTGTGAGAAGTGTTTCACAAGCATCACACGTTAGTCATTGTATTACAATAGATGCAGTATACATGAGGACGATCTCCTTCATGTAATGCATGTAAGAGGGTTTACATTCTGAACTGTACATGGTTATGGAACTGTACATCTGTAGAGAGGTGTGTCACTCTCTCTTTCTGTTTCCTGGCCAGTTGTTCAAAGCAGATTCTTCTGAAATTTGAAGGCACTCTGATTAAAAGCTGCCTCCAATAGCAAAACAAAGCCACCGGGCAACATTTTCGAGACATTTCTGTTTTTATAGCTGCTCTGGGCTGAGACATGCTTAGAGTAGATACTTATTATAGAATAATTATACAATGTCATCTTGGTACACATTGGCAGCCAATGCATCAGTTGTAATCATATGCTTCCAACTACAAAGAGAGCAGCTCCAGAGTCAAATCTTCCTGAAAATTGCAGACTGTCCTGGAAAATAAGAATCTATAAGGAGCACTTGGACCTCTGTCAGTACATTTTGTCTGCTGTGCCGGTCCTGGAAGCAGATCTGTTTCGAAGGGAAACTGAAGACTTTAGTTTCAGTTGTTCAGATTTCCTCTCTGCCAACGCAGAAGGGTTCCTCAAATTAAACTAAACATTTTGGGCCACAGTCCCGGGAAGCAACATGAACAAGAGGCTCTGACATTTTCTGCCAAACAGTTGAAAAGAGGAATTACAAAAAAAAAAAACCTAGCCAACCATCTGTCAGCAAACCAATATGCAGAGTATCCTTTCAAGAAACTGCTTTAGCGCTGAACAAGCACAATGCTATAACCTGAGGTCATAGATAAAGCAATTGTTCAACACCACACAATTATCAACCCTAAAACTCATTCAATCCCACCAAACATTTTGAAGACCGCTAGTTTCTGCACCCATTCTACTTTGGAGTATGACTGAAAACATTTCTGCACCCCTGGCATTACTGTCATTCTCTACCCAGTGAGATCTTTGCCTTGATCACCAATTTTCATCTTCATCAACAAACATTCCGGTTCAGAGAGATTCATTAGTGTGGTAAAACTGAAGTTTGCCAGTTCACATCCCCTGAACAAGTGGGAAAGCCACTGGGGAGAAAAGGAATGAGTAACACTCTCCTCTCCCTCAACTGCTGCTGCCAAGGAGCCCTTGAGCAACACATATAATCCTCTATTTGTCCGGTGGAGCTGCTCAGTGGCCAACAATAGAAGACTGTGGTTTTACTGAGCTGGTCCCAGATGTGAATGAGTTTAACTATGAATGTGAAGCGGAGTGTTGCTGATCAAGTATACGTGCTCAGCAAGATTTCCCTGGATAAATAAAGGTTTAAGGAAGAAAAAAAAAAGCCAAAACAAAAACCTGCACAGCTCTGAAGAACAACTGGTCCTGTCTACCCTCTAGTCCAAAACGACTGATCAAAACCACACTTACACAAAACTGCATCAGAGTTATCTTTGAGAGAAGATCCAGGTATCCATTGCTCTGCATGCTTTATAGTTAATCCCTATGTTCTATTTCATGAGAATGTCTCCAGATGCTAATTATTGAATTTACCCACATCTGCAAATTAATGTACTCAATCTTTACCTCATCATCCTGAATATGCACTGTGGAGTAAACATGGCTCTAATTGCTGTTTGTGTGATAACACACGTAAACGCAGACAAATTTTCCAAAATGTGGTTTGGGTTTGTGTGACAATCGCTGCCATTACACTGTCAAATCTGTCTTTCATCGTCACACTAAGGAAAACCAAATCAAGGGCAGGACTCTATAGCTACCACCTGTGCTTCCATTCTTTGTTCCAGTCATCTTTTACCATTAATTATTTTCAGGCCTCATGAGCCCTACTGTCCAAGAAAAATCTAAGGGCTCTTTGAGGAAACTCCTAGAATCTGGAAAACATTTCATTTTGGCCACTGAGGCTTTTATATTAGACATTAGCCAACGAAGAGGCGATTCAATCTCTCTTTTCACATTCTTAGGCATTCGGGAAATGTCTGAAATAACTGCTCCACCCCATCCACC
Organism: Centroberyx affinis; assembly: GCF_046629955.1. Lineage (NCBI taxonomy): Eukaryota > Metazoa > Chordata > Actinopteri > Beryciformes > Berycidae > Centroberyx > Centroberyx affinis. The sequence continues at coordinate 65,755 of NW_027278929.1, forward strand.
ACTTCATTTGCATTCAGTGACCCTCCTGTATCTCCCACTCCATCACAATTTTTAATCCAGATAATGATCATTTTCGTATTAATTTAAGATTTAAGATTTAAATTGAGAAAAAGGGACGATTTCCTTTATTTGTTGTAATAAATACCCATATATTTTTGTAGTTAATTTAACATAATCAAGGACAGCATATTGAGGAGCTTCTAAACCACCGCACTGTCTTGTAATTAGATTGCTGTGGCATGGGGCAGTGATGCTCCGCTTGATGCTGTTTAGACCTCTTGCAAAGCGAAGGGGGCGGGTCCTGAGACAACTTTCCCGACTGGTGATTTGATGAGCGGAGGATTTTCCAGTGTCAGTTTCCTACAGTGGGTTCAGGTTCAGTGTTGCGCCGCTTGTCCAGCCTCCCGTCGGCGCGCAACACTCAGGGAACCGAATGGTTTGTGCTTTTTTTCAAGAGAGCCCTTTACCTTCAGTCTGAGAGCTGGGCTTAGGGGGAGCGGAGCACAAGGGCCCAGTTTGCCTTCAAGAAGCATCCTAGACTATTTTTTCCCACATGGCTCAGTAGTACAAACACATCACCCTATCTTTGTGGATTGTGATTTGATTTAAAGTCGCCCGTTTTTTGTACAGCTGCGGGCGCTCACCATGGAGATGCAAAGGTGGTCCACCAGGTGGAAAACGAAAAGGTGGCTTTGGGATTCAACGCTAACCGCTGTGGTCACACTAACTTTATTTCTGCAAGCTGCCAATGTCAGAGCAGGTAAGAAGCTGCATGTTGCTGCGCCGCATCTACTGTAGCAACTCCCGGGCATCCTTGACAGCTTGAGGGCGTCCTTGCCATAGGCTGGCTATCAAGTGATGACACCGGGAAACCCACCTGAACTCACTTCACCCACTTTTTTATTTGCTGAATAGACATTATCCACCTTTTCAAACTGACATACGTCTTTATTACAGCATTTCATAGTATGCATCATGGTAAGTAGTAGGCTATCACACTGTCCTCCGAGGGAAAAAAACGCTACTTTTCTGAAAACTAATTGATTTTTGTTTATATTGGTGGTTGTTTGCCTTATGATCGCCGACTGGAGATCATAGTTTGCCCAGTTTTTATTTACCAGTTCTTAGCCGCATGACACCCAATCACACCGAGTCTGTACCATATGACCCCCTACCTGCATCCAAGTTTCCATCAGCAATTGGTTGACTGAAACTGAACGTTTATCCTGTAATGTTTGAAGCGCTCTACTATGCCACAATATTCCAGTAGCCTATCTCATAATCTTGCGCTGTCTCGGAGTTTTGTAGAAAACCGTGAAACGATTAACGTAAAACTTGAAGTGTAGACCTTTTCAAGTTTAATGTGTTCAAAATCACGTTGGATAGAAAATGATAGACTGTTTATCAGGCACGCCGAAAGGGGGAAGCTGCCCTTCCTTTGGCCCCCTCTGTGTGTCCCTCTAGGTAAAAACTGACGTCCAGGTGTGGTCAGCCAGGAGGAAAGGGCTCAGAGTGTGGCTTCTAATTGTGATGGGACCGAAATTAAAGACAAGACAAATAGGCTACTCGTTGGTACTCCGCTAAAATGTGCGTAAACACGATCAGCGGTGATGGAGCTGGTCGTTAGAGGTGAAGATTCTGTCGTAATTTCACACTTCGCATCATAATCTCTGAAGCCAGTGTGTAGCACAACAACTTTCTCTGAGTTGTACTTGAAGTCGTTATGGTTTTACGCAGCACTTTTACGCAGCACGTTTGGTGATATAATCAGTAGCCCACAGATAAAACGTGGAAAGTATCCAAAAGATCCAACATTGAGTAATAACTGGATATTAAATGGATAAAAGGCATCCTTGGCTCAGTTTTTCTCTGATATATTGTGCTGAAAGGTTGGCTAAATCAAACCACAGACCTATAATCCATATTATACTTTACTGATATTGCAATCTGACAGCTGTCAACAGATCTTATATGCTGGCCTACTCTGGCCCAGTGACATATTTGTTTTGTTAGTTATGTGTTACTTTATCTAAGACAACACAGTAGGCATACTATTGTAGATATAGTGATTCATTTTGGAGGTGAAGTACATATACTGGCCTAAAGGATCACCGTTTCTCCACACTATCCTGGTTCCCACTAAGTCCAAGAAGGGGCGTTGATGGAAAAAAGCTCTCTGGAGTATTTTCTCCACTTTAAAGCACATATGTAGGTCACATTAACTGCCTCTTTCTGTGAAGCGTATATGTTGCAAAGTAAGCTTTCTTATGTCCATGAAGTCACAGAGACATCCATAGCTGTTTTAAGCAGTCACGATCAATTTGTGTCAAGACTAATGTGGATTATGTTCCTTCTAAACACAAGGAATGTTGACATCAGATCAGTTATTCAGCTGTTTTTCAACCACATCAACTTTTTTTTTTTTAAAACAGAATCATGCTTTCAATCATACAAAAGTACTGATGTGTTTTGTTTTGCTTTGCCATGATTACTCATCTTGTAAAGTGTTCATGAGAGACTGAAGATGCCATTGCAGGTCATTTGTGAAATCACTCCCAGGATGCACTGCGCCCTGTCTGGACATTTCCTGCCTTAAAACCCACCCCTTTCTTAACCTCCACCACCAATTGTTTCTGAGTGTTGAAGTAGCCCTATAGTATTGTTATATCCAGAATTCATTCAACGCAGGGCAAATTGCAGAGAGCTACCAGAAATGAAAATATCATGAAAGCAAATACCACAGTGGCATGGCTTGCCCGTTGCCCATCTTTCTTCGCTCTGACTGATATTTAAACTAACCATAATTGCATGATGTGCTAGCAAACATTTACAGGCTTTCCAATGTACTGTAATTGCCGCTTATGCTGCCAACTTTCAGTAGATGGCAGTGACACGAAAAAGACCAGCAAGACATCCCAAGACGTTACTGCACAGCTCAAAGCCGCAGAGCCATGAAGTCAAAATGTCACGGATTTAAAAGTTGATGGCGAGGCTAAACTTAAACATCAAACTGTATAGCTCAGCAGTGATGGTTGAGCTCTACAGTGGTATGCCGCAGATTTTGCCTATACAGATTGCATATTCAGAAACGGCTGAAAATCACATTGCATTGTATCATTAAAGCGCGAAGCGGCGTTGCTGACTTGGAAATGAGTTCTGTCTAATGGTTTTAACAGAGGTTTCACGTGTCAGTACGTGCTCCGCTGCCTCAGAGAAAATGCACCCCTCTGCCATGTTAGTAGCTTGTTAACATGGCAGATAGTATATCACAAGTCCTCGCCAGAAGTCAGCAACACATGTCATTGAAAACGTGTGAGATTGTCAGTTTACCCGTCTGACAAGCCTGCGGATAGCCTTGAACTGCTGCGGTGCCGTTAGCAGCGGCCTGGTCCGACTCTGCGTTCTCTCTTGTGGTTTCCAGCCTTATCATTAGGATATGGTTGATTCCCTGTAGGGGGTGGAAGGATGGGAGTCTTTATTCAAGATGTGTTGAGCACATAGTAATCTGGCTCTAGCTCCCAGGGCTGAAATGCTTTTAAAAGCGATGCACATGCACTCATTTGGGGTCTTTAATGGTTTTGGGATATTGCCCTGTTTTTGAGCGCTTCTGTGAGGAGGCGGCTGGGGGAGGAAGGCGGTTGAGGAGTTGGGGGTGTGTGGTGGTGGTGGTGGTGGGGGGGGGGGGGGGGAGTGGAGGGGAGGGGGGGGGGGATGGGGGGGTTCCTGGCCAATTCAGCACATCTGGAATATATGAGGCCTTGAGGTATGCAGTAATGCAGAAAGGCATTCTGAAACTCACAAAGAGACCTTTAGTTCAAGCTTCTTTTTTTTTTCTTTTTTCTTTTTTTTTTTCAAGTACCAGTAGCTCTGTACTTTGGGACAATATTCAGAAGAGCCACAGACTATTTTCCTTTTTATGAGGCATTTGGTGTGAGGTTTTAAAGCTGGCGTTTGGTACTTACCATTTGTATGTTATTCAGTCTGTGTTCTAGTGTATAGTCGGTCAGGACACTCATTGTAATCCACAGGACAAAATGGCCCCCGTCCCTGTCAAATTACTCTCTGTGCCATGTCAGTTGTCAAGCCTGTTTTTACTGTATCTGTCCCCCAGTTTCAGCAGTAGATAGAAGTTGCTGTGGGGCTGAATTTTCTAGGAATGAAACGAAAACACATTGTGCCTCGCTTGATTTCCCAGTGGTGCTGCTCGCTTGACGCTAATGCTCTGGACAATTTGAATTCATGATGTGTGGCATCAGATGTGTGCTAATATCTGGACCCATGTCAGCATAAATTACTTCAGTCCTTTCCATCAATTTAGGAGCAGATCTGCACAACTTCAAATGAGGTAAAACTTGAGACACGATCCCTGAGCATGTGGCTGAATCAAGAGAGTTTGATTCACCACCCAAACTGTTGTTTTTCTGGTCATTTGAGAGAGAGCTATAGGGATGGGGCCGTCTCAGTTTAGTCCCATGTGTGTTTTAGTTAGGGGGGGTAAAGGGAGTGGTGCCAGTGCCATAATAGGTTCAGCATGTGGACTTGTAGCTCCACCCATCAGACCCCCACCTGGTCACTGAGAGCGAACAGGAACCGCAGGATCAGCACTTCCTGGCTTCATTCGCCACATGACTTAAAAACTATAAAAATGTAAACAGAGATTTATTTTCGTGATAAAATTCCATTAGCCTTCACTATGGATGAATGTTAAAACTTTTTGAGGAGGACTGTTCAAAGATGCGGTAAAAAAAATACTGTAGTGCAGGTAGTATTTGTTGCATACAAAGAAAGAACAAACAGTTGTTTCTGCCCTCTTCCCAGTGAGTTTTACACATGTCTCTGTAATATAACATCTTTCTCTGATGGTAAAATCACATTTGAGAGGAAAAAAGATATTCCACTCTATTCCTTGAGATTTTAAGTGATATTCTCACCACCAGTATATGTTTTTTCCTGTTTCATCTAGATCATGTGGCCAACTCTTCGTGGTTCATTAAATTTTATGGAGTATTAAGAGGCAAACAAGGAGATGTAATGCAATGTGAACATCAAGAAAGGCTTCTTCTTGATCCCTTTAAACCGTTTTCCCACGATGTCTTGTTGTCAATATCAAACACATGAATCAAGTCTTTTATATGAAGGGAGATTTCATATTAAGCCTGTTCTCTGGTCTTTTCTTGAAGGCCTTATCTTCCCAGTGGGACTTTAAGCTGACCATTGAGACACTGTTTATTGTTACTGGGCCTTTGAAGAGGACGCATCCTGCCTCTTGACTCACTGAAAGACAAATGGGTGATGTGATGTCTGGGCATGGTTATCTTGGTTTTTGCTGCTGTGGTTTTTCGCAATGGTTAAACAAGAAGCTTTTAGTACTCGGTCTGTAATTGTGCTGCAACTTGACTGCTTCTATGAGAGAAGATCTTACTCATTTCTCATCATATTTCTTTCATTAAACCCCTGCAATCCTGAAACATTCTTTCCTTATAAGGGTGAAATTGCATCTCTCCAGTTTGTAGATATTTGGGCAATTTGTCAGCAGTCTAAGACATAGTAATGGTGAATTGGTCGCTGTTGATGCTCCCTAAGATGTTGTTACTTAAGTATTCATAACAGCACAACGATATACTGCAGAGTTGTTACATCTAGTGAATGATATGAAAATACAAGGCAGAAGATATGAGAACAGTTGGTCAGAAAGTGTTTCATTTGTAATTTCTCAGGAATTTCTGCCAATATATTATCAGCAAATATGTAAAAAAGATTAAAAAAAAAAAAACATACTGACATGATATGAAGTAATCAATTATGATTTTACATATATCTGCTTGTGTTTGCCCCCTTATGTATAAGCCATTTATAAACACCTCTTACGTCACTCTCCTGGGCAATAATATTAGCACCTTCATTTAATAGTGAAAACAGATTTTTAATAGTTGTAAAAGTGTATGTGCATGTGTATCTGATGTTTTTTTTTATAGTGAATGCATTTACTCAGATTGACACTGCCAAGTACAGGCAAGCTCTACGCTCAGAGCTTCACTGTCACAAAACAAAAGCTATAGCATCAAAAGATTTCTTCAAACCACCACTCTTTTTTTGTGACCTGTCCCCAGATGTTCTGCATCCATTTACATTTACCATTCTATCCATCACCACACCCATGATGACCTTTAAATTATTGGCTCCCTCTTCTATTTTTACAACAGCAAAGGTAGCCGCGGGCAGACATGCATTAAACCAACAGTGACGTTGTCCTGTACGTCAATGCTGCTGTTCCTACGCTGCGTTTAAAACACACCCTATTAGGCTTTCTTAAATTCCCCATAATCACACTGTAAATGATTATGTGCCTTGGGGTATGGGAGAGATTCAGGGGCAAGAGAGAAATGGAGGGTTGGAGAGGAGGAAGGAGAAGGGAGTGAGGAAAGAAACTGAGGGTGACGGGTAAGAGTATGAGTCTCAGGAATGCAGATAGAGTTAGAGAATTACAGGAGAGAGAGAGAGAGAGAGAGAGAGAGAGAGAGAGAAATTGAGAAACAGTGTTTATGACACACACACTGCACTGCACAGTAGTTCACCCCTGAGTTCCAGCTCCATTGATAGAAAGGAGCTTAGTAGTGTTAAGCAGGCAGTAAAGCTGCCCCCCCTCTGCGCTCGCCTCACTCCAAAGACCCAGTGAGTGGCAGCAGTGGGTTTTTATCATCCCTAGATGCTGGGGGTTTCGGGGGCGGCGGGGGACAATTATGTCCACTGAATGGTTCCTAACATTTTTACTGCTCCTCTGCCAGGGTAGCTCATAAAAGAACAACTGGTTGAACTGACAGATTTGGCCACCAGTCACTGACTGGGCAAGGAGGGGTGTAATGGGTGTAAATGTTGATTTATCATCAAAATGCCAGGTCCTATTAGATTTTCCGTTAACTGCTGAGCTACACTTACAGCATACTGTAAAATAACACAACCAGCTTTTTTACTATGTACAGTAATACAGTATTAATGAAGCATTCTCTATATCCCAGGGGGACATACAGTACACATCATCATCGTGTTGTTGCGTGTCTGTACTGTATGTGTGTGTTGTTTGTATTGTATATTTTGTGATATGGCTAGAGCGCATCTTAAACACTGTGTTAGGTGTTCATTTTCTGCTAGGGCGATCAATAAACACTAATACACTCAAAGTTCTGCTAGGAGCTTCATCCCCGAAATGGCATATTTGTTATATTTTGCTGCCCATGTGCTATCATTTGAGAATTTCATCAGTTGTTTGTCCTGCCTCCCTCAGCTGAACCAGTGGATGTACTCAAGGCGCTAGACTTCCAGAGTTCCCCTGAAGGAGTCCGGAAAACAACAGGATTCTGCACAGTCCGCAGAGGATCCAAACCTGACGTAGCCTACCGAGTGGGGAAACAGGCCCAGATCAGCGCTCCGACCAAACAGCTCTTCCCAGGTAACCCTACTCCTTTGCACCCACATATTGCCAACAGTCACACTGAAGCTGCACTAGGCACCTTTGCACCTTGGCGGCTCCAAATGGCAGCGAGCACCCTCATGTTTACAACCGAGCTGCTCTGTGATCTCTTCATCCCAAAAGATACCAAAGGGACAAGAGAGGCAAAAGATGTAACATTGATGAGTCCAGCTTTCTCTGGACACAGCACTCACTCGCTACTGCTTAGGAGACAGTTGGTTTTTCATTCTGAAGTTTTAATTTGTCATTTCCTGTGGGTGGAGAAGTGAACATACAGTATCTGACACCAGAATTTCAATTGGACAAATAGGGCGAATCTCAGTTAGGGGCGATGGGAAGCTCTTCTCTGTGGCAGACTCACTTTGTGATTTACGCTGATAAGATGGGTGTATTTTTGTTTAAAATGAAATCTTGCATAGTGCAACTTTAAGACATGAAGTTTCATTCTAAAATGAGATACCCATCCTTTAAAAAACAACAATCTCAATCAATCTGACAAATAACTGTTAGGATGAAGGTGAAAGTCATTGGTGTTACTGAGGCTACTCTCTATCTTGAGCCCCTTAATTGCAAAATAGAAATATTTGAAAGATAAAATCATTTATGTTTTTGTAAACGAGCAAAGAACATCAGCTACCTTTTCCCCCAAAAGATAGATATATAGTTTTGTAGAATGAACCCCTTCATATGTTACAAAAAACACGCATCTTCGAAAATGCTACATTTTTATGAATGAAGAAAATAATTCTTAAAGACGCCTATGTATGTAATGGGGTTTTAATAAGTTCCAAGAGACTCACTCAACACTTAACTGTAAATGACCGTTTCAATTTAAGTAAGAAGAAAAACACAAAATTTCAGTTACGTGATATTTGTGGAAAACCCTGAATTTATTACAATGGATCAATGGAAGGAAGATTGTTTATGACATTTTGTGGACTGATCTTGTCAAAAAAAGTGACTTTCCTCAACTTTGATTGCTGGCAGCTTTGAGTACGCTGTATTTGGCTGATGCAGAGAAATCTAGCTGGGTTTTCATCTTGAATGCACATTGTCTGACTCACATCTTTACAGAGTCTGATGCCCAGCTGTTTGTGAGAAATAAACCCATATTTATTGTTTTAGGAGAGAGTCCACTCAGACAAACAAAACACTGTTTGATAATGTAACCACTGGATTGGCTACTGTTGTAAACTGCTTACTACTCATCAGCTAATCCAAAGATTTAATAATAAACTGTAGAGGACAGGAAATATGTCATTACTCATGGCTGTAGAAAAGTATTAAGCTCAGTGTTGTCAGCTCTTTTCCAAGAAAAAAATTGCTAGAAGTCGCCTGGATGACGTCATGTGCTAATTTGCATATCAACATATATATATATATATATATACAGTCCCCACTCTTAGTGGAGGGAGTAGGAGGCTGTAGGAGAAGCACTGTGATCGTCAGACTTCTGTGGTTTAGAGAAATAAGTAGAGCAAATCTGCATCAGCCGTGCCAATTTGTCGCCAAATACTTTAGGATTCAACACATTAACATTGTTCCCCATAGTTGGAAAAAGTCACTATTCACTAGTCGCTTTTGAGAAATAATGTCGGCACAGCGGTCTGAAAAGTCACTAAATCTAATGACAAAGTCACCAAATTGGGCTATTTGTCAATGTCTAATCCTTGCCATGTGCTTGGTTTCCATTCTGGAATATGGAACATGCGGTATTTAAAATAATAATATATATATTATATCATTAATTATAATACAATATAGAACAATAAAACTCAATATCCATTGGAGGCCTGTTAACTCTTTATTGCTAGAGCACACTGTTGATAGAGCCCCTATTTGCTTTCTTAACCCATATTGGCAAATACTGTATACAAATTTATTGGGAACTGAGTGTTGTTAAATAAATTCTCCCAGTCTGTGTGTGTTGGGCTGCTTCCAAATTGGCTGGATTGCAAAGGAAAAAAAACAACGTACAAAATAGTGTGAGATATTAGTAAAAAGATTATTGTGATTTTTGGCTGAAAATAATTGCCTTACGGTTTTAGGAACGGAAATTTAAAGAATATGATTGAGCTAGAGGGGCGAGGTGTTGGAGATGCCTTGGAAACAAAGTGTCCTCAGTCAGAATAATTTGACTTTTATTTGATCAGCAATAGCCTGTTCTTTTTTACACTGAACTGAGCTCTATTATGGTTAAAGAATGACATTTGACTTGTCTTATTTACAGGCCTTGTAAAATTAATGTGGCTACAACATCACTCTCTGCTCTTTTCAGGACATGCCAACTTCTGTTTCAGCTTACGTAATTAAGAGTGGTCAGGTCCAATTGTCTAGACTTGTGTGTTTTATGTGAAAAGAGAGAGTTTAGGACTTTGTACACATGCAATTATTCAATTTACTCATTAGAATACAATCACACTTGTAATGACATCTGCAGTAGATTAAAGGCATGAGGTGAGCTGCAGCTTTCATGAACACACAATGCCTTGCATTAGAACTGGCTGCTGTACATTTAATACAGATGGCTCATACAGCACAGATAACAACACTCCCTTCAGAATTGTAAAACTAAATTACTTCATTTGCTAGGCTTTGATAGGAATCATGAGGTATTTGGCACCAGTCTGAAGCTTAGAGAAGCAGGCTTGTGACTCGGAGGTAAGGTTTGAATCTCCAGACCAACGTGGAAAATCTGGGCAGGGAAATTACTTTTTTCCAAATGTTCTGTGAGATGAAGAAAACATTCTCTCCTCTGCCAACAACCATTGTCAAAGGGCTCTTGACCGAGGGATGTAACTCCCAACAGTAGAAACTAGTGGTTATACTGGCCAGTTCCCATGTGTGAATGTATGTAACTATGGATGCTTGAACTTTACCCTGCTTCACGCCCATACTGAAGCAGGGTATTGCTGAAAAAGTATCCACAACAACAACAACATCTTGTAACTGTACTGTACATTGGTGCTTAATAACAAACCAATAGGGATGGGGTGATATATCGAAATTCAATATATTGCAATACAAAAATATGACATTACGTATTGTGGGGCAGAAAAATAAATTGTGTGCGCTTTATTCTCTGTAGTAATCACAAATGAGACGGCTTGTTCATCACAATTTCACAAGCTCTCCATCCAAATTATATTATTTGCACTTTGTAATGACATTTTTAAATTGTTGTTTACATTCTAGTGAGCCCGTGTCATAAGATTTATGGCTCAGAAATAAACATAATCCTGCACAGTTTTACTTTGTTGTCATTGTATTACATCGTATTGTGGATGTATCAAATCCTCCAAATCCGATCCTTGCAATCCAACCAACTTTTCCCGCCGTCTGTGTCTCCCTCCAGGGGGAGTTTTCCCTGAGGATTTCTCCATCCTGTTTACCATCAAGCCCAAGGCTGGCCTCCAGTCCTTCCTGCTGTCTGTGTACAACCAGCAGGGCATCCAGCAGCTGGGCGTGGAGGTAGGCCGCGCCCCCGTCTTCCTGTACGAGGACCAACATGGCAAGCCTGCCCCCGAGGAGTACCCCCTGTTCCGCTCCGTCAACCTCGCTGACGGCAAGTAAGTGACTGACTGGTCCATCGGAGGCCGTGAACACGTTGGTGCTCAGATGCAGGCGCTTGGTTTTGCCTCCTCTGCATCTTTGGTTGTCTGTGTGTGCGCTGCTATCCCACTGTGCAGCCAGATTAACTCATTTTCTCTGCTGAATGCTAATATCTGAAGTATGTTGTGAAGCTTGTACGATTGGCTCAAGATCTAAGCTGCACATTTTAACGATTATCTTGAACAATTTACCGTGATTTATAGGTTATACTTCATGCTAAACAAACAAAACAATTCTACTTATCTTATTTTCTCATGCGCTCAGAAATGTACTTAGTGCCTCTAGCCTAGCAAACTGACACATAGCACTGATGATTTATTATCATCATGTTTGTTCGGTCATTAATACCACATGGAACAAGTCAGACAGTAATGGCAAATTGATTATTGGCAACAGTTTGATGACAGTCTTTTCTTTCCCAGATTATTTACAGCAATGAGATACTGATGTGCAGTAATGGGCTGGATCTTCATAAATCACATATCTGTCCAATGAAGTTAATATGATTTTTTTTTTTAAGTTGCCTCATCCATTTGAACAAATGTAAACAGAAATGTCTCGAAATGACTCTACGTGGGATTGTATCTCTGTAATTAATTAAGAAAGAAAACATTATATATGTATATGTACAGTAAAGATACTCCTGTTTGTTCCCAATATATTCAAATCGGGATTTACCTGAGTATAAGTACAATCACAATATTCTCTCTCCAGAGGCCTCATTTAAAACACAGAGTTTTCGTTCTTGTGACCAAACCCAAGCCAAGGCTGGAATTTGTGAAAATCATGAGGTTTTCTATGACATTCTTTGATGAATCACAAACCTAAGCAATTTTCCTTTGTACTCCAAGGTATGAAAGCCACTATATAGACATTTTTTTTTTTTTAAAGAATGAGACGAACACTGTTTGTCTTACTGACGTCCTGCTTTGCTTTGTGCAGATGGCATCGTGTAGCCATCAGCGTGGAGAAGAAGAGCGTCACCATCATTGTGGACTGTAAGAAGAAGGTGATCAGGCCGCTCGGTAGAAGCGACCAGGCCGTCATCAACACAGAAGGCATCACTGTCTTTGGCACCAGAATCCTGGATGAGGAAGTCTTTGAGGTAAGGCGGCCATGTTGAGTTCCTTCTCCTCTGGTTTGGGGTGACAGCGTTGTGAATTAGTTTCATGCTTTACTCAGTCAAATCACTGCAAAAGTCTCCCTGTATTACTAATGGATAGATCTTTGTCTTAACTTTTATGCAGTCTTTTTTAGTGTGTAGAAGAGGACTTTTGCATGTGGTATCCATATAAAAGTAAGAGTCTGGAAAGTGTAAAAAGATACAGCGCAACGCATCTCTCACATCGTTTGAAAGTCATAAAAGAAAGAAGGCTTAAAGATGTCTCCATCATTTACACAGGAGTGTCTTTGTCAGTGTATTCAAGTTCTTTCTCCGCTGGGTTGAAGTAATAATGCTACTGTGAATGAGTTTCATCCTTTGCTCAGTCATAAGCTGCTGTGCTCGGATCAGCTGGGCGCCTGAGATTTATCTTACCTGGATAAATATGGATGTAATTGGAAGCATATGGTGGGTCGAAATCTCAATGAGTTTCATTTAGCATTGTTAAAAGCAACAATTCGAGTGTCTAATGTTTAATGTCCACATGCCCAAAGGCTAGACATTTTATTCGCCTTTCATTAGATTTGTTCATAAATGGTAAATTTTTATGGACCTGAACAACAATATTGGCTTTGTATGCTTGGCCAGAGACATGGGCGAAGTCTGTGGAAAGGCTTCTTGCGCACTGAGTGCTTCAAATTGCTCTTTTTTCCTCAACAGTGGTTGGATTTGTTTGAATGGTGGACATAATAAAGGAAAATCCAGACTGATTTCTAATAGGCTTCAGTTGTTCATATTGTACATTGTTTGAGATGCATGAATAGTGCCTCTATCTGTTAGGCAATTTCATTTTATTCCCTCAATAACCCTGGCTATCAGGGATTCACAGCTCAGTGTGGGGTTTCTCAGTGGAGACGGCCATTGCATTATGACATGGGGATTGAAGCTACCAGTTTTAATGCAGGTAGCGTTGAGCTCAGTGGAAAATGTGAGCTGCATGCTAAAAGACAATAGCCTCCCTTTGATGTCTGCATGTGGAATGCTTGCTAAGTAGAACAGCCTGCTAAATGCTTGCCTCCAGGTCAAAGATGACTTTTAACAGAGGAGCCACTTGAAAATGGGATCCCTTGCTTCTCCACTGCTAGGTCTCTTTGACAAGCAGATCTTAATGCTTGATAATGACGCTAAACCATGTTGACAAGGCGAGGTCACCATAAGGACAGTCCGGTACTCCTTATTTTTCCAGATTTTTGTTAGCAATTAATTTTTCACGCTATTATGAGAATCTGGTGATTACAATTCATTTAGACATACAGCTGTTGTCCAGCATGACTTACAATGAGCACAGCTGTAGAAAGTAGATTTTTTTCTAAATATTTTAGATGACCAATATTAACCAAGAGTAAGGAATGAAAGGGTCAGAGCCACAGTGCCTTGACATTAGGTGCAACAAAATATTTGCATGTCCCTACAATTATGAGCGAGACGTGTTAGGAAAGGAATGAAGAGCTGAGGAGAGAGGTTACAAAGGATTTTTTCAGTGGTAGCATAGCACTTTCACCAAGGATATTTTTAATGCTGGTCTAAGGCCAGCAGCTGGCTTTTGTGGGTGTTCTTTGTTTGAACATATATTAAACTAAATGGAGTTGAATTACAGAGCAATTTGTTCTCTTCTCTTTTTAGAAACCTGTAGAAGAGAAAATGATTTTGTTTGTCCCAAGGGTAGAGGCTGTTCGCACGTTGGAAGGTGGTTTTAATCAGGCTATCACCCACTAGCAATGCTGTGGTGGCCCAAGCAGAAAGTACTGTATGCAGCCATTTCTTAAACTGTAATTATTTCCACTTCAAGTTTAATGGCTTTGGTTTGTTGATTGCAAACTGGCTATTTGTAAGCAAGCTGCACACTAATGACAAAAACCCTTAGTGTCCAGGAGTAACTGATAATTATATTCCTTGGGATGAAACAGGTTTGCTAAATTAGATTTACCATGTCTTTGGTTCAGAGTGTGCTTAAAGGATCATACTTTGGCTTTCATTCTACAGCTGTATTTGCAAACAATCAGTATACCTTGGAGGCTATTATTTTGGCAAATTGCTGGCTACATTATCTGTATAACAAACACATTTTGATAATTTGAAGCATGTTTGCTATCAGGTTATTGTGGCCAGTTTGCCAAACGTCCTATGTATATATATTCTGTAGATGCAACTAAAATCATGGCTTAAATCTAACATTTATAACTCCTTGTGATTCTTAGGATTATTATTATTGAAGACAGTTGCGTTTTATTATGTACTGTAGGTCATTAGAGCCACATTGCATGCATTTGACACACACCATATTCATTGTATCCCTATTTAATACAAAAATAATTTTGTTTTGTCCTTGAGAACATTGGACCTACTGCATTTTTATATAATCCAATCTTTTTGATAATCAAAAGTCATAGACGGTTTATAGAAGTTGAAGACTCTCCTGTGAAGAGTCCCACCTCCCCTGTGAGGTTTGGCTCAGTGTTGCTGGAAAATGATGCTCTGCTCTGATATCAGGATCAAAAGTGGAAGATGCTCTGATAAATTGGAATAACATATTTTTTTGGTCACAATGTGACTAGCAAGATGCTATACCTATACTCTAATAGTACTAATAGAACAGGTAGATTCAGCCACGCAATCTGATTGGTCAAAATACTTTCCATCTGTGTTGATAATTCCAGCAATACAGTGGATATCACCTAATAGTCAGAGCATACAGTAACTACCGAACAGGCTACTTTGTAGCAAAGTAGTTGAGCAAACCTGATGAGTGGAGGCTTTCCAGTTCAAACTGGCCAGATTGGAAGGACTTTAGTGATTGTTTAATGAGGAGAGCCAATCAGAACCAGGTCCAGTTGTGATGCGTTGACTGGAGTTTGTCTGAAACTGCCTGGAAAAAAGGGTGGATTTGTGGAAATGCAATAACTTTAAATCCAACCACTCAAACAAAATGTCTTCATTAAACATCTTTAATATGTATATAAATAGAGGAAAGTATGAATTCCGATAACATGGGACCTTTAAACAGAAGAAATAGGTAACCATAGACTCATTCAGTGCAGAACATTGGAAAACTGATCCGCCAAGAAGCAAAACTAGAGACGTTTGGCCTGTCTGCCCTTGACTCATCAGTAGATATATTATTTACAGTTATGATAAGCTATCTGAGACATAATGGATAAAGAAATCGTAGTTGTTTAGCATGGCAAGCTTGAGCTTCAGAACTGTGGAAGCCTTCCCTAGTCTCATTACTGAGGCTGGCTGTGAGCTTTCTCACTAAAACTCCTCCGAGCTGCGAGCATATGGCTACCTTACTGCAGTAGATTGCATAAGCAGGTGTCAAAGCTGGAAGCAGAGGGAAGAGTGAAGGCTAGGGGAAAATATGATCAGTGTGCTTAGTCTTGGCTCAAGCTACACAGCTGTTTAAGAGATATGCTCACTGACCGGGCCTCCAAATGCCTTTTTTCTTTTCTTCTCCTTTTTTTTCTTTTAAATAAAAGCCACAAGATATGTGAACTGAAATCATCTGCCCCTCTCATTTTTATGTAAATGCTGTGGGGATCTTTGTGTGCGTGGCTGCATATATTTCAGCATGTACTGTATGTGTTTGTATGTGCGTGCTGTGCACACATCTGCAGGCGCGCATGCAAGTATGCAAGTGTGTTTGTGTGTGTGTGTGTGTGTGTGTGTGTGTGTGAGAGAGAGAGAGAGAGAGAAAGTGAGAGAGAGCGCAACAGAGAGAGCAAGAGTGAGAGAGGCGAAGATAGTTTGTTTATGTGTCTGTCATTACTGCAGACTAGACCATTCCAAACGTTGTCCCTCAAGCAGGACAGTCTTTGGCAGTGGAATCTAACAAGCCTCTGATGGGCTCTAAGCCTTGAAGTGAATCATTGTTTATGGTTGAGTTGGCAGGACGAGAAATGGCTCGACTGTTCCTCATCTGCCTCAGTCACTTTTCACCCTCAAGTATCCGTCACAAAATGTTTTGGTTATGGCTGTTTAATGGGAATATAGTAATTAGTTCATAGTCGTATGAGTGTTACTGTAGCTGAGAAAGTGTTTAGTTGCTGCATCTTTGATGGATTTCTTCTTTTTTCTTGCCTTAGTTCCTTATGGATTTTTGTTTTTCAAATTTTTTCCCATTCCCTTTCTCTTATGATATGTATACCATATGTATCTGATGTCAGTGAACTGGTAAATATTTTGCCCACCCCTCTATCATGCAATTAAATGATTGAGCAACACGCTGCACTGAATGAGACCTTTCAAAACTTCCTGGTATCGTGTCTGTGGCCCCCTTCCCCTGTACAGCGTGGAGGAGAAGACCCCCTGCGGATCCGCGGAACTTAAAAGACCGACTATTCATTTCTCAAACGATCTTACAGCACCTACTTAGCCAGTCCACTTTCTCTAAATTGTAGCTGCATCGAACCCCCTTATCCCTCGTGCCTTGACCAAACATACCATCCTCACTAACAGGTCCCAGCAGAGCCGTGAAGTAATTGGGCCAAGCTGTGTGGCGCTTCTTACAAACTGCTGCCGATGGAAAATAGAGGATTGAGGAAGAAGGGAGAGAGAGAGGTGAAAAAAGGGAGGGCAGACAAGCAGGCAGATGGTTCAAACAGTTCGACAGTTTTGTGTGCTACTGTCGGGAAAAAGGCATTAATATTCGATGGGTGCAAGACATTTGTCTGCCCCCAGTGCTTGAAAAGAAACTTTATCCCATGCGCTGACCACAAAGGCTGCATCTGATGAAAGCTGGGAGAAATCTGGATAGAATTATACATTTTTCCTTTTCTCTGCTTCTTGGTTAATTTTTGTCCTTGTATAGTTTTGGAATTTCATCTGTCTGTTTGTTCTTTCGGTGATGATGTGTTCCCCCCCCAGAGTTTGGACAAGCAGGCCTTTTAGATGATAAGCGTGTCAAGTTTGTGGAGAGTTGGATGCAAGAAATAAACAAAATAAACAAAACATATTGCTACACCATTACAAATGTTGCAAATGTTTCAGGTGCTGGGCAGACAAAAGGGTTGCACAGTATAAATTTTAAAAGTGAAAATATCTGCCACTCATGATGAATAATGGAGAGTAACGCCTCTGGAGCTGTTGATATGCATCCCTCTGGCCCATGATGCATTGGGAGGTTCAGTGTCAGAGGCAGGTCGCAGTGACAGCTTAACATACACTGAACATTGTAACTACTGAAGGTAGAGGGAGAGTCTTCTGCAGACAGATTACCAGCAGGAGCCCACTTTAGTTCAGCCTTTGTTGTGATTGGTGTGTCAGGGAACATTAAGACCCTTTAAAGCCACAGTAGGCAAGATTTTTATGTAAAATCACATGTTAAAATTGGTCTTATTAGCTTAAATCTCACAGTTGGGCTGCAATAAAGAGCGTTCCATCCTCCCCAGTTGAGACCCAGTAGTTACTGATGGCATGTTACATGATTTCTGGGTATAGAAGTTCAGTTTTCAAATGGTTTTCTTTGCGCTGTTCTTTGGAGCAGCCAACATGCGAAGTGCAGTTCTAAGTTTACTTGCATCCTACTACTGTATGTAAGCTTTGTGTGGAATTATTAGCAATAGACAATTATTTTTTTAAAGACAAATGTTTAGAGGCAGACGTTTAAAGACAAATCGTTTTCTAACTTCTAAAATACAAATTGATCACACAAACAGATCATTTGTGATTGTGATTGTGGGGCCCTGGTTTGTTAAGCTTCCACATGTATTCATTTGTGTTTTTGTGGGTCAGGCTGCAGATGCCTTGGGCATATTTCCAAATGTGTGTTCCAGGTGCATTAATATCCACCAGCTGTTCCTAAAGGCAAACTGACCTGTACCCCGGCTATAACTGCACCTGGACACAGACAATAATCTTTCAACCATGTAATTACATACTTACATGTTGTTGTGCATGCACTGGTAGAAAATGTGTAGCACTTGTGTACAATGGAGAGGATATTTTTTCCATGCAACATGTTACTTTAATTAGTATATACATATCTGCTCATTATAACCACTTTTTCCAGCTTAAAGTTGATACATTTGGCCCCATTATAGTGAAAGACATCATATTTTTATAATTCTGACATTAATGTACATGTATGACTAGATTTGTATTTCTCTAGAGACTCACAGATTGTTCCCCACTCTAGTTTTTCATCTCTCCCTTTGGTATTTTGATGTAATTGCACACTTTATGCACAATATGATGGATGTGAGAGTCTGCGCAATGCTTTGCTAACAAGCCCCCTGCTACCCTGCTACCCTGCTACCCCTCACTGTGCCAAATGCCAAACTGTACCACTGCATCTTTTAAAATGGCAGAGGGGCAGCGAGAAGCCAAAACTGAGGGTGGCATCACACTCTGAATGTAAATCACACTTGCTGAAGTTGTTAAAGTTTTAAGAGTCCTGAATCCAATATAAGTACAGCAAACCTCTGTTTTCCCTATTACTGTTATAATTTTGTAGAGTCACACACGAGGTTTAACTTTGTTTATACCATCAGAAATGAGTCCAATAAGGGGAGGATGTGAAAACTCTTTATCATCTCTGATCTGAGGCCAGCGGTAGCTAGCAGCATCTGATCAAAGTTGTGTCTTGGTTTTTGAGGTCAGCCATGTGTTTGGGGTGCTAGTGGATGAGGTAATGCACGCTCATCAGCCTATGTCAACTATGTGCTTGATGGCGATCCCCCTACCTCTGTCCTTCGGAGCGGCATTCAGAAGCTCACGTTTGACGTCTCACTAGCGATGTCGTGCCAAGGCCGGATTTTATGGTCTGCTGAGGACTTGTAATATCGCCCACTATTAGGTGATCAGCTGAGGCGGCCGTCTGCCAGATATTTTCCTTTGGTGATTTCTGTTCCCAGAGGGTGGGGGCCGTGCACTGGGAGGGATACTCCGCATAGTAGACCTCCGGGTCACCCAGTCCAGGGAAAATCCACAGTTGCCTCTCTGCTGTTTTAGATCTCATAGCTTTAGTTTATCAGAGTGGAAATCTGCAAGCTTGAGAACAAAAACATACCTATTGTGCTCACTTCTAGTCCTCTTGCTGATTTTCTGATCTAAAAACGAAGTAAAGCAGCCCCTTTTGCATACTCTGGAATTGGTGTGCCTCTGGTGTGTGAAATGCAGGCAGATCGGGGATTCACTGATGATTCAAGTCTCTGTTTTCTTCTTTTACTTTGATCCTCCCGGCTCTTATCCTTTTCATTTTCGCCTTTTGTCTCTTTTTTGCCTGTTAAATTGTTGGTGTTACTGTATGAGATTAGGGTTAACATGTGTTGCGGCGAATTGTATTTACACACACATGCACGTCATACACAGGCCCATTAATAGATTGATTGTACTGTAGCCTAGACAGATGATTTATCCCAGTGTGTGTCTGCCAGCTCACAGCAGAGCCAGGACGGTGCTGTAGATCATTCCTGGAATCCTGAGGAGGAACCTCAACTGATGCCAGAGAGATGTGCAATACAATCCAGACAATAACATCAACAAAAGCACTGAGATGCAGACAAGGGAGACACAAGGGGGTAAAAAGAGGGGAAGGGGAATGATGAGGCAGAAGTTGATCAGGGAGTCAGTGACTTATTGACTGACTGACTGACTGACTGACTGACTGACTGGCTGGCTGGCTGACTGGCTGGCTGACTGACTGACTGGCTGACTGACTGACTGGCTGGCTGGCTGACTGACTGACTGACTGACTCACAAAATGAGCTAAGTGAATGACTGAATGAAGAGAGAGTTACATACAGACAGGAAGACATGGAGAGGAGGAAGCAGGCTGAAGTCTCGCCATCCTAAATGTGATGCAGCTATCTTTTTTTTTTTTCTTCTTTTTAACTGAGAATAGCTGTCTCCACTCTGGCTGTGACTTTGGAGCCACTCATCCTAAACTATAAAAGGGACATGTGCAGAGCCAATGGGTGAATACTATAAATCTGCATGACTGTCATTAGTTTGAGACCTTCTGTTTGTCATTTCTCTTTTTTGTTCATTTTAGCAGGAGGTGCATTGCACAGAAAAAAGTTTGCATCCAGTGAAAAGTGTGGCGAAGTTTGACTTAAGTGATTGATGCTAGTGTTAATAGTTGGTGGATTGGGGCTCAGTGAGTATCCATGCAAGTGTAGATACATACTCTTTATCTGCCTCTATGCACTCTATGCATTGCCTCGTAGCACTGCCTCGTAGCACCTATGTCCTGTTGGACCTGAACTTAGGTTTATGGCACTTACTCTTGTTGTTCTCTCCTGACTTGAACCTTGCTTTTGTTGTATTAAAATCTCATGTGTACGTCACTTTCGATAAAAGCGTCTGCCAAATGGGAAATTGTAAATTGTAAATTGTAGAGTCCATCCATAAACTGTATTTATGTTTATGTCAACTGGTTGTCATTCATTTGGATTGTCCCTGTTGAGATTTACTGGTCACATATGATGCGAGCATTGGGCGGTGAATATCTAATGGGTTCCAGAGGGTTAAGCCTGTGCAGATGTCGCCTCCTGTAATTTAATGTAATCTGCATGGATGTGTTTCCTCTGTAGGGGCCACCCTGCTCGCTGCCCCCCCTTCGGCCAATGTACACTTCGCACAGCACTTAAGTTATTTCCCCATTCATTCATCCTCTTTGTTGCCTGTTCCAGGTGCATTTGGGAAAGAATTGTCCCAACCCCCCCTCCGAGGCAGACCCAGGTCAGCTGAGGTACCCCTGTGGTTGATGGGTATAGTTAACGTTCTCCACATCAGTGGCATAGAGTAGTTCCTGCTTTAGAAATTCCTTGGGAGACGATCATGCAAAAAGGGCCCTTGGCCGATGGAGGGGGGTGGGAGTGGGGATCTAATTTCCTTTTCCAAAAGCTCATGAAAAACAGACGGCCTCAGATATTTCACATAAGTACAGACTTTGGTTATTTATCTTCCCATTCCTTCAGTGGTAAAGAGGGACGCGGCTGTGAAACGGGACTTGCCGTCCCTAATGGCTGGGCGAGGGGACTGTACAATAGTTCTTTTTGAAAGGCTTACAGACGCCCTCTTTGCCTTATTCCTAATGTGCATACACACACACACACCACTAAGCCCCGACACAATCTTCCCCTCACACCCTTTTATATCCTTTGCTGAGGCCTGCGTTTGCATTTGAATCTGCGTTTTTGTGCGTCAGTGAGTGAGTGGTCTCAGACGGAGAGGAAAACCACTACGATGGTCTGATGGTAAAGCCCTGGTTCTTTCCTTTAAGGCTGGAAATGTATTTAATGTTCAGAGACTCCTGCTGCTAGTACCATACAATATCCTTTGTATTGTTTGTCACATTTAATCTTCACCAAGCTGACGCAAAGAATGGGCCTACAGTATGTCCTGGAAATACACATTTGGTTTCTATTCACAATCAGAAATGGACAATGGACAAAAAAACTCTGTACTTGCATCCGCACCAATAACACCTTTTTGCTCTTCTTCTTACATGGGCACTTTTATGTAGACAGACATTTAGTTATTTTGTTCCATTGCCCAGTGAGATTATAATAACCACTGAGCTGAAGAGAATTACATCTCTCAGCTACCCAGTAACGCTGTCTCTGGAGAGAAGCTGTCTCATTATATCCCCCGGCAGCCGGAGAGGTTTGGTGACAGTGGCTTCTGCTGACAAACTCTTTCTTTTCTTCTTCCTCTTCTTCTTCTTCATCTTCTTCTTCTTCCAGGGTGACATCCAGCAGCTGCTGATCGTGGCAGACCCCCGGGCAGCCTATGACTACTGTGAACACTACAGCCCCGACTGTGAAACCCCCAACCACCACGACACCCCCCAGGCTCAGGAACCTGAGGAAGCGGTCAGTATCTGGATGGGAGGGGGGGGGGGGCAGGGATGGAGGAAAACTTATTGGGAGGGAGGGGAAGTTGTAGGGAGGGAGGGAGGGAGGGAAGGAGGAAAGAAGAGAAGGAAGGAGGGAGAGCGAGGTAGTTGGATGGAGAGAGGAAGGGAGGGAGGAATAGTTGTAGGGAGAAAAAGAGGGAGGGAGAGATGGCGGGAGGAGGAGTGAAAGTTTGAGATGTAGTAAGGATGATAACAGGAATTTGGAAAGAGGCCTAGGGACATAGGTAGAGGTTAGGAAGCATAAGACGAAAGAGAGAGGGGAAAGAGAGGGGTTGGATAGACAAAAAAAGGTTGAGGGCAGAGAGAGAAAAGCAAAATAAATTTGTCAAGTAGATTGAATAGGAAAGACATGAGAGGGGTGAGTTGGAATGAAAAGGGTAGGAAGGTTAGAAGGAGGGAAGGTAGAAAGAGTGAAAATGTGAGGCTTCGAAGCACAGAGGAGGGGACTGGGGGTTGGGTGGTAGGTGATATGTGAGATAGTCCAGTCAAACACACCAAAAGCCTCTTAGTCTCCCAGACCCGGCATTTTCTTAAACACTCTCATAGCATAAACAAGTCTGTGACAGCTAATAGTAGCAGTGGTAGGTGACACTGTGTTTTACAGACTGCCTATGTTGTAAGGACAAAAACATTCTCTGCAAACCTAGTAAGCTTAAAAAATGTGCTGCAAACATTTCCTCCCGGCTTAAGTAGTTTGACAGAGACGGAGACAGAGTTTCCACATTGACCCTAACCCATTTCTTAATCCATTGTGTATTCTATTGATGGAAACACGCTCACATATCAAAAGTGATTGCTGAGGCTGAACTCATCTGCTGAAATTTGAATTTTATTGCCATTGGCTCCAGTGGATCACTTGCAGCCTCTGAAAACCATGCTCCTTTAGCCAAATCTCTTAATTGAAATACAATGCCTTGTGTTGGGGCCTCTCTTTTTTTCTTTTTTTTATCTTCATTTTTTTTGTTATTTTGCTAGTTCGAGCCTTTCTGCCGGCTGACATTTTCCTTCAGTATTTCACTAAATAACTGATGAGCTCACACTGGAAACTTTTCCTTTTTCCCTGCCACGAAGTCTGAGCCCACTTTGGAGTGGCCCCGTGATTTATATCGCTAACGAGTTCTGCAGGCTCTGCCCAGACTCCCAGGGAAATTTAAGCTTTTCCTTCCCCAGCTAGACTCCCAGTACCTGGAAAAGCAGACTTTAGATCCCTGGGTCACGAAAAATCAGGAGAGTCGAACCGATTCTCTGTTTGAAAATATTGGCTGTACAGTGGTGGGTACCGATCCCGGAAAATGTTGCTTCATCACCGAGTTACTCTTCAGCGCCAAGACAAGGAGCTTGTCAATTCTAAATAGACAGCAGGGAGCAGTTGGACAGTTGCAAGAGCATTGTAAATCCAGTTTATTCATACTGTCCATTTTGGTACAGTTATTAGAGGAATGTTCTTCCCACATTCCAGGTAAACAACATCCCTCAGTGTTTACGAAACCTTAACAATTCTCAAAAAACATCTAGCTGACTTCAAACATATGCAATGTAGGAAGCGTCATGGGGAGGTTCACAGAGCACGGCTTTGACCTTAGCCTCTGAAGATGCTCCTTGACCTGAAACACACGATTCCTTGCAGTCGACAGCCACATGTCTGGAGTCGGGTTGAAAGAGGAAGAGGGAGTGATGCAGGAGGAAGGGGAGGGTGGGGTGGGGGTGCTCTTTTTATGAGCACACTTCAGTATTTATGCCTTTCATCCAAGTCTGTGGTGACGGCCTTCAGCTTTGCCAAGCACTTCAGCCCCATAAATCTTTATAAATCTCTCCCTCTTTCTCTCTCTCTCCCTCTTTATCTCTCTCTCTCATTCTCCCTCTTTATCTCTCTCTCACTCTCTCACTCTCTCTCTCTCTCTCTCTCTCTCTCTCCCTCTCTCTCTCTCTCTCAGTCAGTCTGTCAGTCTGGTCGGTCTGGCCAGGACTTCTCTCCTCTGTGACCTCTTTCTCTGGGCCAGTGAACGGAGGCCAGGCCGGCAGGCCAGCAGGCCATGGGTCTCTTATTATTTTTATGAGTTTAGCAGTTATCCTGGGACTAATATTTATTCCTGCACTGATAGAGCAAAGCATATCGAGGGCTGGTCTGCTAACTTAATCTGCCTCGCCTGTGTTTTGACTGGTCCTGCTCTATTTGAAGACAATGTTAAGAGAACTTGAACAAATAGATAGACCAAGAGGGATCAAGATTTTTGACAAAGAAGGCCAAAAGCCAAAACTTAACACGGGCAATGGGCCAAAAATGCAATTGGATTATTTAAAAAATGCAACAGGTAGGCATTAGCCACTAGGATCTTATGTGATCATAGTGTTTATTGATATGCTTCCTCATAGGCAGGTCATGACAAAATGACTCCTCAAATGTAATTAAACTGCATCAATCGTATCTTGACACTTACTAGAATGAATGGATTGGCAAAGGAAATAGAGGACCAAAGTTGGGGGCCTTCATTCATTCTCTGTGTGGAGCTTTTTAACTATGTTTTTTTAAAGGTTACTCAAGTAAAACGAGGGTGAATAAGAAAGTTAACACACGCTGTTTTGGCAGAGAGACTGTTTTAAGGCCGCACCATTTTCTTTTTAATGATGATTTTACCTCCTACTATATATTTCCCATAAGTATTTACATGCAGTGAGTACAGACAGCGTGAGTTTTCTGTTTTAAAGAGTCCATTAGTGAAAGCCAGGGGCCATTGTTGGCATACTGAAGAAAATGGTACAGAGGTAGATGAGTTTTCATTGGCATCACATTAACCCTCTAACATCCTGTTGGAAGCAAACAAGAATCTTTATTGCTGTTTGCTTGGTTACAGCCATGAACCTTTCCGTAGGTCATGTGAAACAAAGTGGTGGGTGGGAACGCATCACGGAATGCTCCTTTCATCCATATGCAAAATTGTTCCATTTTCCATTATGGATGTGATATTTTCCTCATAGTGTAATTCTGTTTTTTATAATCCTGCACCATGTGACCATGGGATTTATAAAAAAGCATGAAGACACTAAAGGTGTTGTGAATGAGATGAGATTTCTTTTGTTTGTTTAATTTCTCTTATAGCTCTTATATGCCATGTAAATAATGTAGAATATGTCTCTCAGACATCGTACTACCTTATTTACATGATTGCCCTAACTGACTGGTTGTCCCCCCCTCTCCCCCCTCTGTCCTTTTTCCTGTGTAGTACACTAACTATGATGATTATGGTGACTTCTATGACTACGGTGAAGGAGGGGTAGTCACTGAGGCTCCCCCAACTGAAGGAGCCAAGACTGAGGTAACACTTACTAATACCATTATCGTGGGTGCTGTCGTGAATGTGATGCATGGAAACACACACACACACACACACACACACACACACACACCAGACAGACATACGGTTTCTTGTTGTCAACCTTGTCCATCAACTTTTAAGTAGATCTAATTTTCAGTCCAACCTATCTCTCTTTCTAGTTCTTCTTCTCTTTCTTTCTTTCTTTCTTTCTTTCTTTCTTTCTTTCTTTCTTTCTCTCACTCTTAATCCCACTTCCTGCCTCCCTTTTTTTTTCTCATTCCGTATTTGATGTCATGGTTGTTATGTCATCATTTAACTTTTTTTTACTTTACTTTTTACTAAATATGTACAGTATACATATAAATGTAGCATGATTAATATGATATTGAAGTTCATTTTAAAGATATTCTACCTACAGTACGTGTATTAAGGATCACAATATCACTTTACCTTGTCATGTTGTGGTGGTAGTGGTGCTGTGGAAGGATGTGGTGTAGACAAAATAAATTAATTTGCATTAACAGAAGCCATCCAACATGATTTGCCCTTCTCAGATTTGTAATCCTTTACTTTTTGTGCTGTTCCTGCCCTGATTTCAGACAAACGTGGGCGGAGATTATTACACGGGTGAGTATGACTACGGCACAGTGGACGGCAGTCAGCCTGAAACCCCCACCGAGTCGGCAGGAACCGGCCAGGTAACTTTAGACATATTTATCACTAAGATCTTCATTTTTGTCAATAGGAGGACAAATTAAAAACACAACCTGCTTGATAAATAATCTGCAGTAAAATGAACAGTTAATTTCCTTAGAAGGAGCCAACAAGAAAAACATATTTTCTTTAATCTTCTGCCATCTTCCTTGGAGGTTGAAACCCAACTCGACTCCTTGATTTCCATGAGAACCCTTTGTGCTTACTTTTACTTTTAATGATACTAGAATTATACTTTAATGAACTTAAAATGAACTTAAAAGTGGTCCAATTAAGTCACAAGAAGTTCAAATCTTCAAAACTTTGTACACTTTTAGTATTTGTGAGTCAATCTCAAGCACACTGAAAATATACAGATATAAAGTTAAAGTTAACTTAAAGTGCAAGTACACGTCTATAAACTATAAATTTAGTCCCAACAAGTAACAAAATAGTGCGCTTACAAGTAAACTAAGAGTATACCAAAGTTAATACACTTCTTTAAAACACTTCTATTTTTTGACTTTATTTTTGTAATTGAAGCCGCCTGCATCAATAGAATCTGGATAAAGACCGTAGTAGGGAAACTTTGTCATTTAATGAACCGTAACCAATGGAAAATCAGCAGACAGACGCATCCCCTATGTTTCTCCCATATCCTGAATTTGGCAGATCCTGTCTTAATTTGTGCTAAACCATCACATAAAACAGTACATAATGAGGAACATTCGGGGGTTAAACTAAAACAATATGGCTGTGTGCTCCACCAGCCAAATTGCTTGCCGCTTGTGATGTACCTTGAGGTGGATAACACAGCTTCAGCTAGTAAGACATCACATTCCTCAGAGGAGACAAGCCAGAGCGCTAACCAGGGAAAACCAAACATATCCAGTCCCATTGTTCCACACTTGTCTGATTACTTAGGACTGTGATGCACTGGACAACTTTTTGGACAATGTCGTAGGGCAACTTTCCCCATAGAACTAACACAATATAGGCTACAGTATGACATTGGTGGATGCTTTTATTCAAAGTGCCTTGCATACATGTTAAGCATGGGTGGCCTCAGTGGATATTGAAGCCCTAACCTTGGGGACTGTGGTTCTTTGGGTACACAGTGGTGGAATGAACTCCTTGTATTGGTATATAAGAGATTTACCGTGTAATAAATTACATCATAAGTTCTGTTGGGAGTGGGCGGCAGTAGCCTAAAGTGTAGAGAAGTGGGCTTGTGGCTGGGTGGTTGACGGTTTGAAGCCCTGTATAAATAAACGTTTAAAAAAAAGTTACCTGATTCATTACCTGTTTAGAACATGGAAGCGCTCTTACAGAATGTTTAACTTCTACTTCTCTAAACAGACATAATTCTGCCTGAGAAGTCTTGAATTATGCTGAAGTGAACAATTACTTTTGTGAGTTGTTGAGATGTTGCAAAGTTCTTCCAAGGAGATGATACACAATACAAATTCACAAACTCACAAAAGGGGTGCTGCATGACAGGCCCAGATATTTTCTCTCCATTCTCCCTCAGCATGTTGTTAATATTTGATGTCTCATGCTGCATTTTTGGTGTAACATTGATTGACATCTCTTAACAAGCTGAGCGAGATCTGATTTCCAAGGTAATGCTTGCAAATCCCAAAAAATACACAATTCTCCCCGTACAATCGTGTTTCCTCAATGCGTTTTCATCTTGTATTTTAACCTCCTCAAATGCTGTGCAATCAGATGCAGACTAGTTTTTCTGTCAAGGTGATGCACACATGGACCTTTCAACTCAAAGTACTATACTACAATGGGCTATTAAACACCCCATTTCATGGGGTGTTTAATAGCTCAGTAACCTGAAATAATGTTTATCTGTAAACATTTGCATTTGACTTGTTAGTATTTAAGATTATGTTGTCTGAATTACCTGACAAGTCCTTCATTTTGCAACTTTACAGCATGAATGTGATATATTTCATCTACCATATTTTACTGATTTGTTTTATTATTTGATACACTCTTAAGATGTATCTTTTTCAAAACATTGGTGTGTCTAGTTTGGGACATCACACATTTGTATTGCTTTTCAATGAAGTCATATGTGGATATTAACATAATGTTGAGTTGAAAACTAATATAAGTGTGTGTTGTCCCAAATTAGACACATGGATATGTTGAACAGAGTTTTAAGACACAACTAGGTTGAAAATTCCTCAGGGAACTTTCACTTTGTTGGTGTCCAATAATTTTGGCATAGTTAAGCAAAGTGCCAAGTGCTACTGCTTTAACTGTGAATCATGTTATAAAATCATGTGAAAGTTGATCAGTGAAGCTTTTCACATGGTTTCATTTCACTAACCAAACCTCCATGTTCCCTCCCATCTCGACAACCTGGCCCCCTCCTTGCGACGCTTGGATTGATCCCAGAACTACGAAGAGGAAATAGTCGATGATTACATCACCGGCGTGGAGCAGGTCGGGGCGGACCCCACCGTTGCCGTGGAAACCGCCGCTCCTGTGGACACCAAAGAAAAAGTGGAACCTGGCACTGAAATATATGACTTTAAGGAATATGACCTGAAGGAATATGAAGCCAAGGAGCTTGACAAGAAGCAGTACGAATACGGTGATTATGGCGATTACGGCACCACCGAGGCCAAGCCTACAGACTCGGCGTACGAGGACGAGTTTGGCCCCGGTGTTCCCGCAGAGACGGACTTCAGAGAGAGCAATGTAAGTGGAGGAGGGGGAGGGGGGGCTTCAGGAATGTGGGCGAGATGGAGAAGATGCTGGTGGCATTTGTTTCATGGGGTGTTTTTGGTGCCGTTTTGTTTGTTGCTTCTAATGGTATCGGGTTATAGCTTGGAGCATTCTGCACACAAACACATAAACACACATGGACTCACAAGCACATACGCACACCTCGTCCATCTATCTCAGCCTCGACACAAATAAACAGATGTTGACCCAACCGTCAGCACAGCCACGTCCTGCCTCACCTCTTGACCCCGATGACCTGTGCTGTTTATCAAAGACATTCTCCTCCAACGGTCTGTCTGCGTTCCGTGACGACAAGCCTATGACTCAGCAACTGTTAATCTCATCAAATCCACCTAGACTATTATCTAAAACCGCACCGAAATATGTCGCGAGCCATTCGTGTCTGTTGTGGCGAGTCTCCAGCCCCTTTCCTCCCCCTCAGGATCCAGAGTCTCAGAGGCAGGAAGTGACATGATCCATGTCTGGATGTGGGCTTGAGATCCGTCCCGCCTCGGGTTCATCTCCACCGCTCTGTTAGTTCGCTCCACTCTTCAGCGCTCACAGCTCCATTCCATGATGGCTTTCTCAATAGAAAAAAGAGTTTCTACTCCAGGCTACGCAGTATAATCTAGCGGTTTTTAGACACACTGCTGTCGGTGGTTTGTGAATTCTTCTCATGTGAAGTCATTGTGTGGATAGTGTCAGGTAACGACCCTTGCCTTTCTGCTCAGTTGGGGTCTTTTTTTTTTTCAGTCACTGGCTTTCAGGAAGCTTAATACATAGGAGTCAGACCAAAGTCTAAATTATAGCTTCTTACAAAATAATTCTTGAGGTTGATTTTTCCAGAAGGCAGAAAAAAAATTCAGCTTTTTCGCCTGAAGAGCTACTTAAATCCTTTTAAGCATGCACAGCTCTAGTCAGCATTCTCCTGAGCTTTTCTTAGCAGTTTTGTTGCTGTATTAAGTAACCTCTATAAAAGAGAAGACACCCATGGGGCAGGGCATCCGCTGCTTACTGGTCTCACTGTTTTTTTTGTTATGTTTGAGTTTCTAACCATTGCTGCTTCTGTGTAGCAGCTCACCTGGTCTGTCTTGTGTCTGTAGGTGGGTGGAGGCAGTTACCAGGGAGAGAAAGGAGAGAAGGGTGAACCTGCTGTCATTGAGCCAGTAAGTGATCAATTATATTGTGGTATCTAACTTCTAGACCTTATTGCCACAGCAGCCATTTTAAACTTGCTTTTCATTCGGCATGGGAAATTTGTCGACATAGCAAGCACAGCCCAGCTATGTCTTGCTGTTGTGTACCAAGATTCACATCATAATGTTGAGAATCAGATGAACAGTTATCATTCCACAGATTACCCACTGAAAAAACATATTAGAAACAGACCTCAAGAGTCTGGAGGAATAAAGGTTCACATTTTAAGGTAAATTTAGCCCTCTATAGCTAGCTACTGAAACCTAGCCTAGGTAGCTAGCTAACTTCCCTGCTAAATTAAAGCAGTCATTGTTATAGTTATTGATCCCAATATTGCTAGTTAATAATGGCAATAAGGTCATTATCCAATTATTATTCATTTGCCCCAGGGGTGAATAAATTATCTATCTATCTATCTATCTATCTATCTGTCTGTCTGTCTGTCTATTTGTCTGTCCATCTGTCTGTCCGTCTGTCTGTCTGTTATTTGAACCAGTGAAATGTTCAGATGACTGAAACCCATATTTCAAAATTCCCTGTGAAGTCAGATTTATAGTTGAAAGGCTTTCATATCAAAAAAGACTTGCCAACAATTGCAGACAATGGTTTATAAGGGCCTATAAAAACCCTAAATCACATTCTTAGCATATTTTGTTGAATATATGTGTTCTTTTATCTTTTATCTGTTCTCTTCAGATATCTACTGTTCAAACAAATAAGGGCTGTCCATATCTGATTGCCATCGGCTAATAAATGTCTATTTCTCAATTTCAATCAGCAATGACCACTGGTGCAATAAAAATGCCAGCACATCAAACCACATCACCCACAAAGAAAGTGAATTTTAAGCCTTGTTTATTTAATCTGAAGCCCTTATAACCAACAGTCTCTTCCCTCCTGGCAAGAGTTACAAAGCATATGTCCTGTGGCACATAAAAGACTAGTTTCTACTCAAAATGTCAGGGCACAGAGGATCTTAAGACGGCCATCCTATGCAATTTACCATTACAGGCTAAACATTGACCAAAATAGCAGCTGCAGTTAACTTCACCCCTCCCATACCATCTGTGCCACCACAGCCTCCCATCCAAATCTTTGACCACACACACGCACGCATTATAGAATAATACATCAGTTAGCTGAAGTATTGTTAACTTTAGCTTGTAGCTTTAAGTAAACTCCTCAACATCAAACCCAAAGTCTCCACTCTTTGGACTTTGGAGTTTTTTTTTTTCCATCCTCCAGTGCCTGTGGATTTACAGCCTTCCCTAAATGCTACTGTATCCACTTTTTCCTTTTTCAGGGGATGCTTATAGAAGGACCCCAAGGAGCCCCCGGCCAAGCAGTGAGTATCACGTTCTCCCACACTCCTGCCTGCCTTCCACAGATGGAGAACAGCTAAAGGGGGAAAAATGTCTTTATGGAAAGAGCGTCAGTCCTGATCGCCTGTGAAGCTTGAGTTGAGAGAGACAGTGAGAAGTGTGTGTATGTGAGAGAGTGTCTGTACAACTGTGTGTATGTGTGTGTGTGTCTGTGTCTGTGCTTGTGTCTTAGTTGGCCTGTGCATGTGAACTAGCTGATAGATTGAATGTGGTGGGAATGCTGGTTAGCAGTCGTTTGGGATATTATAGGCTAAGTGTGTGTGTCTGTGTGTGGTTTCAGGGTCTCCCTGGTACCCCAGGCTTGCAGGGTCCCCCAGGTACCCCAGGAGATCATGGTGAGAGGGTAAGTGAGCGCTGGCCTCATTTCAGAGTGGATACCAGATGTTTTTGAGAAGCTCTGTCACCCAGTCAATACACATTATGAATGTTATTTAATGTGCTACTTTCATTACACCACTAACAGCCAGTTGTACTTTTCGTCATAGCTTAAAGTAGAAAAAAGCACAATTGTACTAGGCAATTTAAAATATGGTCCAATTTGATTGTATAACAACAAAAACGCTTGGAGTAATAGTTCTCAGATTTTTGCGGGCCATAATTGATACAAAATGTGAAATACCAACTTTATACTCCATCCATCTTGCTTTCAAAATTAGTGGAGTCAGCATATAGAGGAACAGTGCTTCTGTTGTTATCCTGCTGTCTTCTCCTTTATTGGAAAGCTGTGCAGTAGAGCCTCAATGCCATGGAGTGAATAATACAATTGGACGCAGCTTGCTACTGCAGCAGTAGGGGGGGATTAGCAAGGAGTGGTGCAGGGAAACTAGATATGCCCATAAACTGTCAATATCCCAACAAAGAAAAGTTCTGAGAAACAGTTGTGTTGGTATCTCACAGGGTGTGCTACAACTTAAAGGAGTTTTCTGTAAAATATGTCAACGCCTGAACTTTCTCAAACCTCCTTTCCCAGCACTGTGGGATTCCACTCATTTACTTGATTGATTGGATGACACGGAATAAGTGCTCATCCCCTCTCGAAAGCTGGATCTCAGCTTGTTTTTCCCAAATGTGGTGAACGCCCCCCCACCCCTCTTTCACTGCTCTTATTGCTCGTCCATTCTGTCTCCTCACCCTGGAAGTTAACCCTTTCAGTGCCGGCAAAGTAAAACCCAGGCACGCCTCCCCCAGCATGACCAGCGGCCCTCTCCAACACAAAAAGCTTGTTGTTTCAGGGGGTCAAAGTGATCAGAAAATATTTTGGCGATGCACCCCTTCCACCCTCTCTCTCCACCCCCTCCCTCCCCCTCCCTTCATTTCCTCCCATGAGAAACTGTCTTGCTGAGGATTGACAGAGCGATTAAAAGTGACGTGTTTCTGTAGTCTTGTGGTTTTCCGTTGCGTAGGGTCCGTCTAGATTGGACGTTTGATCAGCACATTTCTCACATGATCACCCCACCCCCTACCCCTCCCTCCTCTCCCCTCCACTCAAACACCCACTTTCCCAGCCATGCAGGATCGTCATGAGCACTAGATGGCACTACGCTTACTATAACACAGCAATGGATGGAGAGTATTTAGCGCCTCTGGGACAAGGCAGTGGGGAACACATGGCATCAATTTGAGCCAGCAGTCTGAGATTGTGGCGTGTGACAAGCCTGCTAAAGAGATCCTCTGAAAACATAGTGCATATTATTTAGACTGGATCTTTAGGATAACTTGTTGTCTTTATTGATTCATCAGGCTAGATTTTAATTTAACTGATGGTTTGTTCTAACATATTATCACTATTACTCTTATAAACAAATGGTCATGCAGAGATATTTCTTATTTCAATATTACCAGCTGTGTTGGATACAGCCATCTTGCTTATTAGCATAATACCTTTTATGAATTCAACTCAGTGCTTTCCTGCAATTAAGCAGACAACATCCCGAGGCCAACTTAATGCAAATACATGCTTTGCTATTATCATGCCTTTATTGTTGCTGGATGTGAATTTAATTGCTTCCTGGCTAATGACAGTGACTGGCCTCAGTAGGCATTGTGCCAAACTGGATAAACACGAGTACAGTCTGTTTTGTATCAAGGCTATGGGCTCTGCTACTTGGCCCAGTGATAAAGGTTACCATGGAAAATTTCAAAGCTCATCATTGAACCCTATGTCTCATTTTCCTTAAGCGGATTAGTCCAATTACCTATTTGGAATAAGCAACAACAACATAGACTCACGCACGGTACCTTCCTATATGGAAATCATTGTTGTTGATAAAATAGGATTTTGCTGTTTAAAGATTAGGTGTCCAGTGTTTTTTTAAAATTTGCAATGTACTTTCAATGGATTAGAGACAAAATAGCGAAATCATCATGCCTGGGAAAGTAGAGCTTATTATCCACATCAGACAAAGATAATCTTCTGAATTCAAAACCTTGAGGATCTGCTTCATTAACAATCAAATCATGTCAGACTTTTTTGAGAAACTCTTTGTCTTGTATAGAAGAACCAACTTTCTCTCTCCCTCCTCTCATTTCCCAGGGTCCTCCAGGGCGTCCTGGTCTTCCCGGTTCAGACGGTGTTCCTGGTCCTCCAGGTACCATTCTGATGCTGCCAGTAAGTCCTGCTCCGCCCTACTGCCACCTACATGCCCACTGGGCTGTCGGTTTAATTTCCTTTACATACACCTCTCATCTCAGCCACTGGCCTGTGAACTTACTTCATTTAGCAAGTTTACCTCATAGCATCACCAGTAGGCCAAAGTGTGTCAGCCTTATTTGCTTTGAGTCACAAATCACTTACCTTGTAAATGTCAGCCAGTGCAATGGAGTGGAACCAGTGACTGAGGCTTTGAAAGGATTGGTGACACATATTTGTGTGTGTGGATGTCTGCTAGTGTATATGTGTATGCGTGTGCATGTGTGTGTGCTTGTATGCCAGTGAATATGTGTGTGTGTTTGATTGCAGACATGCGTGTGTGTGTGTGTGTGTGTGTGTGTGTATGTGTGTGTGGCACGGTGACAGCTTTACAGGTGTCACAGAACACAGCAAAGCGTTTAACACACTCTCTGGGGGGCGAGGGGTATTAGATGTCTCACTCTGTAAATGGAGACAACTCAATTTGTTTTCTTATTTGTGTTTCTTTTCTCTGTTGCGGTCGACAGTTCCGTGCAGGCGGAGAGGCACACAAGGGACCTGTGGTTTCTGCCCAGGAGGCCCAAGCTCAGGCTATCTTGTCTCAAGCTAGGGTAAGTACCAGTGGTGAATGTTATCCCGGCGCACCCTACTCGGATTAGAGGACATTTTACAGGATTTTTTTTTTTCTCGGTACACTCTAATTGACTGCCGCTTAACCTACACCCACAATCCAAAAACATAGGATACAAAAGTTAGGTTAAATACACGGGAAATAATGTGATCCTGGCGTGTTTGAAGAGCTAATCATCCTCACCGGTGCCTCTTAAACTATTGGATGTGACCCAAAATGGATGGCTACCCGCTCACTGATGAGTCCCTTCTTAACATTAGTACCAGTTTGTTCATGAGCCTGTGCCCAAGGATTAGACTAAAGCTGCTCAATTCAAGTTTCAGGCAAAAAAAGTTTAAGTCTGGACTCTGTAGTAAATTATCAATCAGGGAATCACTGTTAGAAAGTCCCACTCATCTTATAAATGGTCTATATTCAAAAATATTCAACTTGCAGTCTAGCTGTACCCCACTTTACAAGTGTCAGGTTGGGTAGTATATAGGGCCACAGCGGACGTTCACACCCACTCAGGGGTCTTGGTAACCACAGAACTGTTGAAAAACAGGATGCGCTATGTGGTTTTAAGCAAGGTGTGATCTAGAGTACAACACATGGAGAACATTAAATGTCGCGCAAGCATAGAATGTTCACACATTCACAAAACCCGACGGAGCTGGAGCGTGGCCACAACTGGTGTTCAGTAATGTTTAGAAAGCACTTGTCACCTTTCTATATTTACTTTTTATTCCTGAGGGGAAAAAAATTAAATGTCATCTGTTCTAATTTCCATTTATCCTGAACATTCACACAGAGTACTTTTTGAGACAACTTGTTGAGCTTAGTTCTTATTGAGGTATTTGCAGTTGTGTTCATCTATGTTTCTATATTGCAACAACTATATTGTTTTAAAGAAACTTCTGCTCCAATACTGCCATTTTTCTCCCCTCTGCTACCTGCCAAGGACCACAATGAAAATAAGCTAATTGATAGTTAATATGTGTGGTTTCGTCTATGGTGAGGAATAGTGTCGGGCGTGTCTTGCTTTCCCTTGAATTATCAAATTAAGTCATTCAGTCATTTATTCATGGTAAACCTGATGCAAATATATACAGGTAAGTAGTTGCACATAAATCACAGACAATTTTCTTGGCAGGTGCCAGACTGTGGTAGACCACAGTGGTAAACCATAATCAAGAAAAAACTAATGTCTGCATACTGTAAGGTTCCATGCTATAGAGAGGTAAAATGGGAGTCTTGATTGTGAGTCGCATCTGTTATGTTAGGGTTAGCTGTATTATTGCAGACCCCATTTGATGTTGTGTTACCAAGTCACTGTTTGATACCAGTGACTTGGTATAAGCAGACAAAGCATGAATAATCGTCTAAATTCAAAATCACAAATCTCTGCGTCATTAAAGGTGCTACGTGTATCAACAATTCATACCACATTCATTTTGTGAAATTGGGGAAATTACCATAAATAAATATAAAATACCATAAACAAACATTGCCAAGAGGATTAGCAGCCTTTTAAATTGTGTGCCACCAGGTCAGATTTTGCGGGAAATCTGCTGGATTGTTTTACCACACACAAAACCATTTTATGTTGCAAGTCATATACAATTTCATTCCAGTTCCACTACTGTAACTGCATAGTTTGTTGCATATTTGTTGTTATCAAGGGCTGTTATTGGCTCTTGTCCTCCTTCTTGCTCTTCAAAACAAATGCGCACAGAGCAACGCCAGGGAGAGGGAGGTAGTAACATCCTCGTTGCGATAGGAAGCAAGAGGGTTTATGGGAAATGTGGTCTGAATTTTGAGAAACACAAGATGATACACGTGGCATCAAAACTTTCCATCTCTTTCTCCGTCAGAGCAAGAACAGATGCTCTGAACATCGCTTCACTGGATGCTAATAAATTGACTGCAAAGGGAGCCTCATAGCATGCAGATTTGGCTTCATTCCTAATTCCCTCTGTTTGATGGGAAGAAATATTTTTTGATTTGTAATTGGTGTAGACAGATGTAAATGTAGGAGTGTCAACACTGCCTGGTTGTTTATGGGTTGTTTCTGTCCAATCCACAGCTGGCCATGAGAGGTCCTCCAGGGCCAATGGGCATGACAGGAAGATCTGGGCCTGTGGTGAGTAGCTTTCAACCCCCCCCCACCCTCACACACACACACACACACACACACACACCATTGATCTACCTACCATCCGCTCATTTCACAGTTGATGAGAAACACAGGGCGATGAGAGCTTCTTCCTGTGAAGGGTCAGACTCAAAGCATCTCATGCCGTAACACACACACACACACACACACACATTCACATACACACACACCACCCTCTTCCCTATCTACCCGTCTAGAGGTTTTGTTCAACAAGTGTCTTATATGCGGACTGGACAATTGATGAAAGCAGATGTTACTTTCATACAGAACAGACAGAACAGTATAATCTCACACACACTCTGGTGTATTGATGACAGCCTGAACTTTGTTCTTTTGTTGAGTGTCTCCCACACTAGCGCTGCCTTCATGCCTTTCTCCAATAATACATCAGTGCTACACCACTCAATACGCTGTAATCCTGGGATACTGGAGGGAATTTGTGTTTATGAAAAGATGTTCTTGGAGGTCTTTCTGTCCTATATTTGTGTTCCAAGTTTAAAATCTTATATTATCAGTCTTGGATTTGCATTAGCTTCTAGTCCAAACTAGATTATACTGGTTTCTAAGCAGTCTTCTCTGTGTGTGTGTCTGTGTATAAATCTTTCCCAGGGAGGTCCTGGTTCTTCTGGACTTAAAGGTGACAGCGGCGACTCCGGACCACAGGTGAGACGGGGACCTTTCTTTTTTTATGCAAACAATTTTCAAGGCGATAAGATAACGATAACAAATTAATACTGAATGTCAGATACTTTTTGACTTACTGTACTTCCCATTACGATGACCAAAAAACAAATCAAAATGCAATAGGATATTTAATAGCATTTGTGCATATGGGAGCAATAAGTTAACAACATATTTCTGAGATCCTTGAAGATGCACAACACTAAACTTGTTTTTGTATGTCATTAAATATCCTATTAAATATGCCAATGATGCACTCTTTATTTCATTTTGGTTAACCCCTTGCCTTTTAAACCTCCTTATATGCCCACTTTTTTACATCTCAACAGAAACAAATAGTTGCATGAAGAATGTTGTATGTATTTCAATATTCATATATTTTCTCCTCAGGGACCCAGAGGTCTTCAGGGTTCCACTGGCCCACCAGGGAAAGCAGGAAAGAGGGTAAGAGCAAATTCCACACAGGCTCAAGCCAGGAGGGGTTTATGTACTCTGTCCTCTGTGTTATGATTCATCTTATTCAGTTATTGCAACAGCAGAATAAGTTTAAATTCCTACATTTCCAACATTACAAACTATCAGGAGTGCAAGGATCAAAGCCACAGCGACCAGAGAGATGAGCTTGTGTAGTTTCAAATATGGCCGTATTTCAAATAAGTCAGCTGCACCCAATAATCGTCTCTCTGTGTTGTGTAAATTCATAAAGTCATGTTTATTTAACTCTAAACTAGTTAGAACAATGATAGCATCTTTACTGTGTTTATTCTCCACGACCGTCCATGATGATTGGATATGCTTCTAATGTGATTTGCATGTAGAGTGACATGATATTTGCGTGTCCTCCAGGGTCGTAATGGAGCCGATGGCGCCCGAGGAATGCCAGGAGAGGCAGGAGGCAAGGTAGATGAAAACCCACCGCAGCATCACCATGCCCATCGCTGTTCAGTCATCCAACCTCAGCCTGCTGCATTTGAAAAGTTTTCCAAAATGAGATAGCGACCATTTGAAAAAATGGCACCTACTCTACTGATTGATAACAGAATTAAATCAAATCAGAGCACTCTCTTTACTTATTATAGAGGCATGTGATAACAAACTTACGGTATTTTTTTGTTTTGTTTTGTTTTGTTTTGGGGTTTTTTTAAATGACTTTTGGAAATTTGGAATTTTGGAAACAAGCTCTTGCATGCAAACCTAACCTCTTGTTATTGTGATGTTCCAGGGTGACCGCGGTTTTGACGGCCTCCCTGGTCTTCCTGGAGAGAAGGGACATAGAGTAAGTATGAAGGGTATAGATTTCAGGTCTGGTGAATGACCCTGGTCAGGGGACTCAGGAGAGTTGCATGGCCGCCATACCCATTGGCTTGCCAAAGTCTTCTGAACACTTGAATGGATTGTTTACTCTCATGTCTTGAGAAGAAGAAAGCTATCAATCTACAAAGGTCACAACCAACAATCCTCTATTATTTCTAGTTCCAAACATTGTCACTGATCTGAGTCTCTGCCGCCCTATACCCTGTCCTTACTGCAGGATCGGGGCTGATTGGTAGTTCAAAGGCCACCTCCCATCCATCTCATGTACACATCAGTGTTGACAGATGTGAATTTTGAACCAATGGAACTCATTATAGAATTTGACCCAGTTACAGTGGGTGGGACTGACTCCAGAACCACTTGGGTTGCCTTTTCACCGGCCTGTGCAGGAGAACGCCGAGTGCTGAGTTTGGAGTTTGTGGAATTTGGGCCTATGCAGAGAGCAGAAAGAGAGAGGCCAAAGATCACAGAGAGGGTATTTCTAGACAGACTCTCATTCCTAATCCTATACTGAGTAATTACAGGGCACCAGAGGCAGGCCAGTGCCTATAGGCCACTATAAATAGAGGAAACAATATGGGTCCACGCCAAGGGTTGTGGCCATGATTTGATTAAAGGCATTTTTGTCGTGCTCTCTTTTCAACTATTTCATTCTATGTTTTCATAATTTGTTGGACCTTTAGTTCCTTTCGCTTTTTAGAGCAGTTCAATCACCATATTTCAGAAAGCATAATTAGGAACCTTCTTTTCTTGGCCATCGCAGGGATCCAAGCTTGTGCTTATAGCTCTGCATATGGGACAGTCTTGCTAACCTCTGGGCCACCCTGCCACTCCCGCTCCTTGCTGATAGTCTGTTATTTTCTTTCATACATGTCACTGATCATCTCTCTCTCTCTTTCTCTCCAGGGAGAGCATGGTCCTACAGGACCTCCAGGACCCCCAGGAGAGGATGGCCAGAGAGTGAGTAGTGCCTCATTCCCCACATCTCCCTCTCCGTTGTCAACAGTCTTCCAAATCCCTCTGCATTCCTTAATAACCCACACTTTCTTTTTCTAACCGTAGGGCGAAGATGGTCAGATTGGACAGAGAGGTGTGGCTGGAGACAGCGTAAGTGTATTTGCTATCATGTCCTAATGCCAATCTGAGACGGGTTTGCAAAACTGACAAAAATTGACCTGTCAAAAATAAGACCATGTTGAAGATTACCTGACCCACCTTTTCTGCTTCTAAACACACACACATACACACACACACACACACACACAAGCATACACACTAAGCCACATACCCTCATCTTTTGCACAACACTCATTATGACAATTACTTAAACAGAGAGCCCCGCCCTCCTCTCTCTTTACAGCTCTTGTAATGACATTCCTGCCTGCAAGGCCCATCACGTTTGTAATCTCATCCTTGCCAAGCCAGAATGGGAGTGGATAATAGATCAGAAAAGCACTAGGGAATGTGTTGTTACTCATGAGAAATGGCCATAATTTCCCTAGTTCAGATTAAATAGACCATAGCGTTACATGAGAAATGGTTTTTCCCCCTGCCATACCCAAAATAACATCGCTCATTTAACCAAATATTTGCATACCATTTCATCACATACTGTCCATAAGATAAAAGAGGGCAGTAAATGCTCGGCATTAAGCGCATTAGTAAAGATGTTGAGATAAGAGGCAGCTTCCATTCTCCATCCCAGAACTGCACCTGCAGTTACCACATATCACCACATGAGGTCAATATTTTACATGCTCAGCTCAAGCCATTTCTAATGTTTTTCAGTGAACTTGGATCATGTCAGTTCTTCATTGCCTCCCTACTCCTAAATAAAACACAGTATCAGACAACTAATCATGAATAAGCAGCTTTACCTTGATGTGTAGACATTGTTTTTACTTTATTTTCTCTAACTTGTGATTGTTTTGATATACAGGGTCCTAGAGGTTTGCTTGGCCCCAGAGGGTCTGCAGGTCCTGCAGGACAGCGCGTATGTACCACTCTTACACCACTAAATGCTAATATTCCTCAGAACCTGCACTCTGCGCTACATGTGTTTGCAATATTCATTGTCATATTCTCATCCCTACAGGGTCTTCCTGGACTTGATGGCCAATCTGGTCCCAAAGGAAACATGGTGAGAATTTCTTGCTAGAATATTTTTGCATGTTTCAAATATTTATCTGGAGAAAGTTAGAAAGTGCATTGTCGAGAAAAAACAAAGAGACTCATTTCTCACACATTTCCCAAGACTACCAAGCAATCAGTGTGTCGTTTGACCTGAGGCTGATCTCAGGTCAGTGACCCTCAACCTCTGTGTAACATGACAATAGCGGAGGTCATAGTTCAGTCGCTGATCTGAGATGGGAGATGGTGGCAGGGTGACTCTTATCATAGTTGGCAGGTTTTGCCAGAAACTACAAGGTCTGCTGAATGAACAGGACATGATGAATAGGCCTCTTGACCTTTAGTAAAGGATAAGAGGGAAAAGACTGTCTGTACATGGTCCAGCCATGCGTTCAGCTCTCTGACTGTCACAGTGGGACGTTTGAATGAGGGTGATAGGTCATTGGTCAAGACAGCTGGACAAGCCCACTCATTTTCTGTGGTCACTGAGTCACTGAGCCAAAGAAACAAGCAGCTATTGAAGAGACACAAAACAGATAGAAATTACACATACTTCCGGGGAGATTTTCTTGAAGGTTAGTTTTGATCTTGAGGCGATTTGCTAGTTACACTCTAAAAATAAAAAGACTTAGAGGAACTTTTAAAGGTTCTTAATATTGCAATATCAATAGCAGAACCCATACCTAGAAGAACTCCTTCATAAAGGGTTCATGAACCCTGAGGGTGCCTCCACAAATCTCTAACATATGGGTGTTTTTTTAAGGAACCCTTTAGCGGTATTTTACTGGTGAGGAAACCAAACGTGTTTATTGACTCCATTTGGATCTTAGAGGAACGCCTAATGAGCCCCCACGTTTAGAGTGAACATTTCAGTCGAAGTCCCGCTAACAATCGTTGTACGTCAACGTAAAACCCTCTGAATCAAGCATTTGTTTTGTGTTTGTTGTAACAGCTGTAGCAGACTGCTTCCCAGAGGTCTCCTCTTTTTTTATTTGTTTGGTTTGTGACACACTAAATCTCAGCAGGGTTAAGAAACAACCCACTATTCCAGTTAGTCCTATTATTCCTAATCGACACCCATTGACCCACAGTATGTATATGGAGGGAGTTGTATTTCATAACCAAGCTTAGATTTTGACCAGTCACCAGATTTTAGGATCTAGGTTTTTGATAAGAAATAAATGCCAGGAAATAGACAGCTCTGTTCCACGAGGCAGTGTATTGAATTTCTCTCCATTTGAAGCTCTGTTTGTTTCACATTCTTGACATGGTTACACAGATTGGATTAAGCCCATTCATCCAATCTATGTAAGAATCCATCCAAGCCAGTTCACTCAGTGCTCAATTGTTTTCACCTGGCCCAGCACCACTTTTCTGACCTGGGAATAGCATGTTTAATTTAGAGGCCGTTATACTTAAAGTACAATGGAGCGAACAAAATGTTTCTCCTCCTGGCTTTGTCAGGTTTGTTTTTCATTGCACTCATACTTGAATTTGATTTGATATATTCATCTGCATAGAAAGAGATACTCTACTTATAAACAAATGCTTTGGCAATATTGTTTCTTAGTACTGTAAATGAATAGACTAGAATATAATATAATACAATAGAATAGAATACAATAGAATAGAATCCAGTGTCTCTAAAGGAAATATTAATGTTTTGCACACTCTCTTCTTTTCTTTTGTCCCATACAGGGTCCACAAGGAGAGCCAGGGCCTGCTGGACAACAGGGTATCCCTGGCCCACATGTAGGTTTCCCCTCTCTCTCTCTCTCTCTCCCCTGTCTCTCTCTTCTTTCTCTCTCTCTCAGATCTCTCTCTGTCTTTCTCTCTTGCTCTCTCTATCTCTATTGATGTCTCTCTCTGCCTCCCTTGCGCTCTCTGTCAGTCTTGGTTTATCTCTCTCTTCTGCTCTGTTACTCCTTCTTGCTCCCTCTCCCTCCATTCATGTCTCCCTCTCTGTCTTTATTGCTCTTCCCCCCCCTCTCCTTTTCATGCTCCATCCATCCTCTTTGCCATATCTACAGTTCGATGGGGAGTACTTTGACCTCAGATGATCGCTCGCACTTGTGTTTTCTTAATCATGCAGCTCCTGCCATATTTTTTTTTCTTTCCCTCTCCTTCATTTCTCCTCTCTCCATCCTTCATTCCCCAAATCTAGGCCACTCTGTGGGGCATCCCGCAAAACTCTGGGAGTCTCACACCAAGACAGAGAGCAAAGAGTTTACAGTTGTTCACCAGCACTGGCTCTCTGCTACCAAACAAAAACATCCTTTCTGTCCTGCTGAGATGACACACATATTGTACGAATTTGATACTGCTTAACCCAATTTCACTGTCCAGTTGATGGCTCGGTGAAGAATATTCAGTTTTGGAACCATCAGTAATACAAAACAGCACACCCCATGTTGTAGCCAGGGGTAAATTACCACTGCCAGGTAAAATTCTCAGACCTGCTGACGCTCACAGCTTGGATAGGATGGCGCCATGCCACTGGAAAGTATTAGTAAAAGGACCTATCCTGATGGTATACAGGTTGAATAAATATGTTGTTCATTTTAGTCACACCTGGCTAGTGGAAGATTCATGCCTTCCAGTGAAGGCATTAGCCCGATGAAAAAATAACACCGCTCGCTTGCTTTAACTCGTTCATACCTTTCTATTCTTCATGGGGCGAGTTTGCGAGAAGTCTATAAGACGTGTGACTTGAAAATGAGCGTGGTTTCAAGAAACAGAACGATCCTCCCTTCGCACAGCTGAATGAACACGCTTGAACAGATTTGAATGAGCGGTGTGAAGTGGCCAACCAACAAAAACAATGTTGTGGTTGTGAATGTCAGGAAGAAGGTGAACAAATTACAAAATAAGCGAATTACAAATGCAGTACACGATGAAAATGAGATATTGGCTTGCCCAAACTGAAATAGCAGATGCTCTTTTCCCCCAAATGTA
Organism: Centroberyx affinis; assembly: GCF_046629955.1. Classification (NCBI taxonomy): domain Eukaryota; kingdom Metazoa; phylum Chordata; class Actinopteri; order Beryciformes; family Berycidae; genus Centroberyx; species Centroberyx affinis. Next base: position 109,685 of record NW_027278929.1, read on the forward strand.
CCACTTCATTTTGAATATCCTGTAAGACTAGTTTTGGAAAAAGACCTGAACTGAATTTGGCGGACTGGTCTAATAACTGATCTATTCTCCATTGGCTTTCAGGGTCTCGTTGGTCCTCAAGGTCCGATCGGGCCGCCCGGTGAAAAAGTAAGTGTGAGAGCGAACCCACGCACCCACTCAGTCCCCCCCACCCCGACTCTGTCTCCCCAATAAGTGGATTTTTCAGTCAAGCCCTCATAAGTGATTCAGCAGATACCCTGCTCTCCAAGCTATAGGCCTTTATTGGCTCTCTGCACACGGAAGACAAACACACACACACACACACAGGGATGGACACACACACACACATACACACACACATTATACATGCAACCCTACGGCCACTCCTGCACAAGCACTTACATTGTCTCACTGAAAGTATTTTGTCAGTGGTTTTGTGGATGCTTTTCAAACTTCAAACAAGATTTGACAATCTTCAAACTGATATTACGGGTACAGACAATGAGGAATGCATCTCTCTCCCTCCCTCTCTCTCTCTCTCTCTCTCTCTCTCTCTCTGTTTCTCTCTCTCTGTTTCTCTCTCTCTGTTTCTCTCTGTAGGGACCTCAAGGTAAACAAGGTTTGGCCGGCCTGGCTGGTGCTGATGGTCCTCCTGTGAGTTAACACTTCCTGGTTCCTGACATGCATGACAGTCATTAAGTCAAAATGCCAAATGACAAGGTGTTGAACCGCTGATAAACTGAATATATGACTTCTTTTATAGGGTCACCCAGGCAAAGAAGGTCCTGCAGGGGAGAAAGGAGGACTTGTAAGTTGTATCAATTAAATCATTTTGCTTTTTAGGGTGATATATCTCCTTAATTCTCACAGATTCATCAAATGTGTCAATACATAGAAAAAGTCTGCAAATAATTTAGCAAAAAATAGTGTTTGCTGAGCCTCCATGACATACCAGATTGGTGAGGTTTAACACATCCACACAATTCAGATTGCATCGGGTAAGTTGTCAAAGTATACTAAATTGAGTGGCACATATTGTTTTCTTGTGATTGTCTACACTTTGTGGCACTCATTGTGTTGTCCTATGTGGTAACCACACCGATCTGGCACCAAAGAAGGAAAATATAAAGCAAACCATGAAAAGTAATTACAAATTGTATTTTAAACAGGTCTGGATAGAGATATAAAAATGTTAGCTCATGAGTTAAAGTACAGTAAAGTCCCTTATCTTGAGACATGCTGATCATAAAAAGTTCTTCCAATTATATATGCATAAAATAAAATAAAATGTGAAATTAGAACATTCATAGAATCTATAATTAGTTGTTAATTAAAGACCTTAAAATCAGGTGCCTTAGTGGCCCAGTGGACTGAGGTGGATTGGTTTGGATTTGAATTTGGCTTGTAACCTTTGGCGTTTTATCTTCCCTGCCATTCTCCACTGCATACTATCTAATACAGTAGAGATGCTACACACTAATGCTCACTTCACACAATTACATAACATTGCTTTTATTCTACCTTTCAGGGTGCTCCTGGTCCTATGGGATCCATTGGTTACCCTGGGCCCCGCGGTGTGAAGGTAAACTATCTTAGTCATACTGTTCTGCCATGATAATTTCCCATTTTCCCCCCAGACTTTCTTCCTGACTCTATTTTTTCCCTTTTTCCAGGGTGCCGAGGGCATCAGAGGACTTAAAGGTGGCAAGGGAGAAAAGGTAAACACCTCTCCAGTCTCCTGATCTTCCTCAACATGGCTGACAGATGTCACTCCTCTAAAAATGGCCCCTTCATAGTTGTAATTCCTTCTTAAATGAGGCTTCCTTTGAATCTAGCAAGTGGAAAACCTCTTAAAAGCCCATCAGAACAGCAGTGAAGGCCTCATGCCACTGAGCTGTAATGGAGTGTAGAACATTAAGCTAGAATGAGGCTGTTTGTAGGGCAATTTCAGTGGAGACTGACCTGTTGCCATTGTTTTCTTTGGTCGGTGAAGGTGAACTTCTTAAGCCTGTTGGTGCCTTCATGCATCTTGATAGATTTTCCACTGAATCTGCAGGAAAGGGAAGCTGTTCAGACATTACCTGAAATATACTGAACACGGTTGTTAAAAAATATTTTACTGTGTTATTTCTGTCTCAAACTCTCATCGGGCACATAGATTTTACCAAACCCAAAGTTACAGTGTAGATTATATATTCAGGAAATGTTGTAATATGCTGTAATATGTTACTGGTTTCAGGTGTAGAAAGTATGTCAGAAAATTGGCATCAGTATGTCATTTATAGAGAACACAGCTGTCAGGCACCATGGCAGCGCCCTGGAAAAGTTTTAAAACTGCATTCTGACTCTGGACCAGCAGATGTCAGTAGAATGACATAGTGTTTTGACCCATCAGGTAGCATCTTCAGTGATGTTTTGCCCATTATTCTTCAAATCAAATGTTATAATAAGTACACTTCATGTACTTTTTAATCAAAATATATATTTATAAGACATAGGTAACAAGACAAATAGATAGATAAAATTGTTACACTTCAAAATCTTGTGTAGTAGTGCTGCAGAGTTCATTTAAGTCGCCACCAGGTGTCAGTATTAATCTTTTCTAATGAGTCCTCATAGAGTTCTCACACTTCTACTAGTATTAAAACAGCAACACTAACTTTCCATTATTATTTCTTCACATAAAATATCAATCATCAAAGAATTCCCCATACTTGCCATTTGAAGTATTTTCGGTACGAACTCTTAAACTGATATGTGTCAGATTGGCCTTTGTTATGCTGTATGAAGCGCTCAGTCCTTTGATCAGCCCTAATCAAAGACGATATGTTCCCCCTTCATCTCTAGGGAGAAGATGGATTCCCTGGCTTCAAAGGTGACATGGGTCTGAAGGGTGACAAGGTGAGTCCTCATCTCTAAAGAGAATATAGTTGTTGCACTTCACCATGCACATGCTTTAGAGAGCGATACTGATAAGAAAGGAAATAAGATTGAAGTAAGTGGCTTTTGTTTGTGTCCAGGGTGAGGGCGGCGTGCTGGGACCCAGAGGAGAGGACGGACCCGAGGGCCCCAAGGGCAAGTCGGGTCCCAACGGTGAATCTGGTCCCATAGGATCGGCCGGCGAGAAGGTAACTTAGCCGTACCTGCCAACACTTTAATTGTGAAAATATATGAGGGTTCCCTTTTTGACCAATGTTCTCTACTGACCCACTGAAAAGCAATAAGGAAAAATATAATAAGGGAGACTTGTGGTAAATAAAGGACTTCTAGCAGCTCTGTATTTCAATGGCAAGTTTTTTTTTACTTCAGATTAATTTAACAATTGGTATACAGCCAAACTAATCCCAAATAGAAACTCAAATTTAGTTCTACTACTTAATACTACTGCTATACCAATACTATACTTCTGGTCTTTGGTTAGGCCTTTAGTTGACACCCTCTTCCACAGTGATTTATAAGTCAAGTTCCTATGTAGGCGGCCACCCCAGTTTAATAGCACAAAGGACAGTTACATCAGATCCTGTGTACTTCTTACTGACCACAGACCATCCGAGACCAGAAGGACCAAAGTGAAGTCACATTGCAATGAAAAGTGTAAAAAAAAAATTAAAAAAAACAACTCCACAGAGATGATGTCATGTTCATAAACACGGTGTTCAAAAATCGTCCCACACCAGAACTCAAACTTTATGGTTCTAAGTTTATTTCTTTTTACAATACTGCTGTGAGTTTTACTGCTGACTCGAGAGAAGTCTCTGGTGACACAGTGAGAATTTGACGTCTTTTCTTCTGTTTTGCTTTGCTCTCTTTTGTTTAGGGGAAACTTGGTGTCCCTGGATTGCCTGGATACCCTGGAAGACAAGGCCCCAAGGTATGTTATGAGAATAATAATGTGATTTTCTGTTGATCCCCGTAGAGAGATACTCTTTTTGCTTGCCCACCACCCCCTACCTCCACAGGGAGGTCAGAGGTCAGGGTCAGCTACACACCAGCAGCCCTGGGCCTGGTAGGGATTCATTGAACCCGTGTTTTTTACGGTTCAAGGATGATCTCCGTACTCACTACATGACCCTGCCACCCAGGGAGAATCTATGTGTGTGTGTGTGTATATGAGTATGTGCAGACACACTCATATGTGCCCGTGTGTGTATGAGTGCACATTAATGTGTATGTGTATATGTGCATGTTGTAACGCGCTTGGTCGTGTCTTGGCTTATATTAGCTTTAGCATAATGCTCTCAGACAGCTTGACAGAGCCAGAGACGACAGCATGATTTGAATTTTCACATGTACTGCTTTATTCAACTATGCTTGTGAACCATACAATGCTTAGTCTCCACAGCACTATATTCTCTAAACATACATGTGTAGATTCATATACTGAAGATACTTAAATCTACTAGTCAGGAGATAGAGTGGGAGTAGAACTCAATACATGTTGCTGTAACTCCGTCTCAGTAAAACAAGGTGACGAGTCTGTTACTGCAACTAAACAATGTTTCGAAAGTACAGCAGGCTTATTTCTGGCTGCTACAGTGTATGTGCCCGTTTGCATGTGTTTTTCTCCCAATGTGTGTGTATCTTTCTATCCAGGTTTGTTTGTGATCGCATTCTCACATCCACCCACATCCCAACTTGAGAACACGCTTGCACGTGCTTTCCTAAAAATTTGCTGACTAAGGCAAGGCAGGCACCTTCTATGGCCACTCGCCTCATAGGGAGCCCCAGTGGCAGGGTCATCTGCTAGAGTCATCAGCTGTCCTCCCTCCTTACCTCAGCCTCTTCTAGACATCATTTAACATTCTGGCATTCCTTGCACTGTAGCCCTGACCATTGTGCCACCGCTCCACTATCAAGATGTGCTGCTGCAGCTGGTTCCTCTCTGCTGCTGTCAGCACTGGCAGCTTGGCACTGATATGATGGGTCAGATACACCCACTCTCACAACATCCAGATAGGCAAGTCTCTGCTCTGCTGTCTGAAAGTCAGCAGGATCTGAGTTGAGAGTGGAAGCACAAGTTAATGAGAGACCTGGACAAATTGAGAGAGGCACAGGGGAACAGAGACGAGGGGTTTTCATTTCAAAATGCTGCTCGTCTGCCTGGAATTCGTCACTCAGTATTTCAAAAACACAGTTGATTCTATTCTTAAAAACATAGCTAATTGGTGTCACTTCCTTCAAATAGTCAGTATTTTTGGAATAAAAGTGTTCACATGGAGAATGAGGGTATAATAATAGTGATGGTAGTCTTGTAGTAACTGTTGTTACTGCAAGATGACAGAGGATACCGCTGTGCCTTCTTGCTTTATGTCCAGATATTATTTTAAAAAAATGTTGGCCATAAAGGTGCTCACTGGAGTTCAGGATCGACTCAACTTTTCAGAGTTTAGATGCTTAAAAAGACAGAGGCAACAATAAAAGGCATTTCAACTCTGCCATGGTATACAGAGTGTCACGGCTTCCTTCCTCTGTGGTACATTTGAAGAGTTTTGTTTTCTAAAATGAGATATCCAGCATTTGAGAAAAGTGACACCTGCTCTTATGGGATGACTCTTAGCACTAAAGTTAAACTGTAGTGCTTTCTGAGCAAACAAAATGGCAAACAAAATGCTGAAACTTTCACAAACGATAACCTCTATAATTTTACGGATATTTATTTGAAATTAACCCCCCATTGAGACTTTGCTTTTTACTGTGTGTTAACGTAATGGATGTTCAACAAAAACTAGCTGTGATCTCTGATGTTCAAACATGCACAGTATCATCAGGGTTATAGATGTCACAGTGTCCTATCAGTAAATGGTACAGGGTCAAAAACCTGGCCCGTTTCCAGCTTTTATCCCTCTGGATCAACCTGTGCGTGAATCCCTCCTCTGGCTGTGTTTTTGGCTGCTGCGCCCCATCGCTCTCTGTTAACAGCTTTCCCACACTGTTAATTCTGGATGCCATTTGCAATAGCTCCAGTGGACTGTCTTATCTCTGCGGCGCAAGTCAGGCTTGTCCAGTATCGGCTCTCCGTTCGGTTTACCATAACTGCAGCTCTGTGAAAAACCAATTAAGCAGCATAGATCTTTCCTTCCTGCTGTCTCCACAATGTTGGTCTGTTTACCTCTTGCCATTCTGCCCACGCCGCCGTGTTGTGATACCCTTGCTTATACTGCACAGTCATGATACACAATATACATATGCATGCAAGTAGCACTGAGCATTACAGATTCACATTGCATCACACGCCCATAAAATGTTGCAAACACATACAAACATGCATGCACATGAGCTTGTTGTGTTGTTGAAATGTAGAGACATTTAACTTTAATTGTCTAAATATGTATTTCTCCTGACTACTGCTGCATAAAGTGAGGCCGTGTTTGGTAAGCTGCTTGGCACTCTCTCTTTTATCCATCCAACAGTGATTGCCCTCCTACTTTGTCCCTCGGTCGGGGCTGTTTGTTTGACTGGCACCCTCGTCACTATCAGAGGGCACAGCGTTTGAAAGCCCAAAAACTAAATTGCTGATGGGTATCAGAGGGGATCTTCTGTTTTCCAATCCCTTGTCTTTATTTGCTCCCACCGCCTCATTTATCTTCCTAGTTTGCTTCCTAAGTGTGCTAACAAGCTAAGGGCGCTACTGTCCGTCTGTGTGTCAGAAAGTCTCTAAGTGGCTAGGAGGAGATTTTCCCTTGGGTTCCTTCGAAGCATTCGAATGAAAACAAGGTACCCATTTATCAATAGGAACCCACAGAATTTACACTAGTCCGATGATGAGAAACGATCGCCTGGCATCTCTGTAGGGTTTACCAATTAGATGAATGTTGGTGTTACTTATGGGAGGAGTTCTCAGTTTCTGCATTAATTACCCTTGGTCATTGAAGTGCAAAAGTCTTCATAGCCTCTGTGATGATGTTATTGGACAGAGACTATGGTAGACAAATATTGTTTTCTAACCCCAACTCTAACCATCTCTAAATATATCTCGCTTTGTCTGTTTCTTTCTGTTTCTCTGTCTCTCTGTCTCTCTCTCTCTTGCAGGGGTCCAATGGCTTCAACGGATTCCCAGGAGCAAATGGAGAGAAGGGCACCAGGGTGAGCCACCGTTCATTATTCTTCTCCCTGCTATTAAAGACACATTTGCTCAGTCACAGTGGGCTTTTGAAGTCTCAAGAGCATGGCCGAATTAACAGAAAGTTAGAGACCGTGTCGACTATCGAAGCACAACTCGGTCAAGTGGAATTGACGCAAGCAAAAAAAAGAAAAAAAGAAAGAAAGCATCCACATGAGTATTGGTTATTTTGAAAGTTGGGTCAGGGGGCTCACAACAGCATCTCTCAAGGCCTTTCAGTGCAGCACGTCAAGTGGTCCAGTAGAGAGAGAGAGGTTATGGAAGGAGGGATGAGAGGGAGGAGGAGAAGGGATGGAGAGCGGGTTATTATTGACGAGACAAGCTGTTCTCCGCTCTCAGACAGACATTGAGAGGCAGACACCCCTGGACCCGGCATGCCAGAACTGACAGGTAGTTCAAGCTGTCAAGTGCCTCTGGGTAACCACTTACTGCAGGAATTTGATTATTTATTTTCGCCCAAAGATGTTCCGGATGGTTCTATTTCATCCCAGGCTCAAACCCCCTCAGCGTAGGCGTCCGCTCTGATGTGTTCGAGTGTGTTTCTTATAATAGAATGGCCTGAGCTTAGACTTCTGAAAAGAGAAAAACACTGTATTTGTTATTTATCAAAAGTGGTTGATGCTACAAGGAATGATTTTGTCCTAAATCAACTATTCTTTTTTTTTTCTTTCACAGGGAATCGCTGGCAAATCTGGCCCTAGAGGGCAACGCGGCCCAACGGTAGGCAATTCAGCTGTCTGCCAACTCATGCCGAACTTTCCACATAAATGATTTATTGTTTTCAAATGAAATCCCCTTCCCTTTGTATGGTTGTGTACAGGCTTTATTTTCTTGTCTTTTTGACGGGGTGAACATGTGAACTGAGTTGAGGATTGAAGGGAGGGGAAGGGGATGCAGTAGACTTCGATTACCTGTCCTTTACACAGTTGTATTTCTTTGGGGTTTTTTTGAATAATAAAGAACATAATACAGAGAATGGAATATGTTTTACTGACTGTTACTGTATTGCTTTATATACAGGGTCCACGTGGTGGGCGTGGTGCCAGAGGACCAACAGGAAAACCAGGTGCAAAGGTAAGGATCAGGAACTCGGCCATTTATAACAGTGGGGCTGATGATAATGAGTGTGTTTACATGCACAGAATATTCCAGATACTAGCTCATACACTACCAGTCAAAAGTTTGGACACACCTGGTTGAATGTACTATGTTTTTCATTCTCTTAAAGCCATTTTGATTTAAAGGCTTCTGCTTAAATGCTTGAAATTTGTTTCTTAGACAAATATAAATAGTTGAAAAACTGATGCCTATGTATGAATTTCTTTCCAAAGCCTTTGCCTTTCCATCAAGGCAAAGGGCAGCTAATTAAATAATCTAAAATATAAGATAGTTTTGACATTTATGCAGTGACCACATTTGTGGTCACTGCATAATTCCATTTGTGTTATTTCATAGTTTTGATGTCTTTACTATTATTCTAAAATGTGAAAAATAGTAAAAATAAAGAAAAATGTGGTGTGTCCACACTTTTGATTGGTAGTGTATTTTCATATCCAAATCAGAAATATCCCGGTATACATGAATAGAGACAATATTCTGAATATCCCATGCATAAATGGAACATAGAGAAACAATTAAACACAGCAGTAAACAGGGAGAGGTGTTCATACTGTTTGCCTCCATGTTTTGGCTAATATGGACATGTCAGAACTATCATATTCAGGAAGTTTATTCAGGAAGTTTGGATATGACTGCCCACTCTGACTATTGTGACACTCTATATACTAAAAAGTCTAAATTCATTTCCTATTCATTTCGATTTCCTCAGGGTACTTCAGGCAATGACGGACCTCCCGGTGGGCCAGGAGAGAGGGTGAGCACCACAGTCTGTTCTGATCAGTGACTCTTGTACTTTTGGAGGTTTGAGGTTTCTTACTTTGTATATCAATGAGAGTCAGTAACAACAGTTTGACTATATATCAGGCGCTCGGCACTTAAAATTGATCCCAAAGTGAGTGAGAGGTTTTAGACAGTGATGTCTTGTGGTACATGAAAAGGGCGGTAAACTATGTACTCCAGTTGGTGATCACCATTAGGTAATTAACCTCAAATAAACTATTATAAATGTGTTTTTGTTTCATTTTATTGAAGAGACTCTGTTTCATATCATTTACATCAGGCAAATACTTACTATAATGCAAAATAATGAAAAGGTGGATACAATATTTCTCAATTATACAGGTTGGTAAACTGAGATTAGGTGGATTTACCCTCCATTGTATCTCTTGTTTTACTATCGTTATGCAGTTCCAGCATGTATTTCTTTTTATTCATTAAATCTATTCATTTTCTTTTCACTCAAGGGACCTCAAGGACCGCAGGGACCTGTCGGCTTCCCCGGACCCAAAGGACCCAACGTAAGTAGCTGCTGCCAGTCTGTCTGTGAGTTAGCGATGTTAACTTTTCAAATATTAATGCGCAGCTATGCCCTGACGTCTTGTTTTTTATTATCTGTCTATCTGTTCACCCCCAGGGCCCACCAGGGAAGGATGGGCTGCCCGGTCACCCAGGACAGAGAGGAGAGACGGTGAGTCCATGGACGGATAGCGTCATGCCATTTGACCCTGAACATCATGTATCAACGCCCACTCACTACCCACTCCGTCTAGCGCCCTCCCCGTAAGATAGGCTATACATATAATACTAAAGGCTGAAGAAAGCTGAAATAGCATACAAATGTTGTCCTTGAAGGTGAAAGTGAAGCACAGCAGAATATCATCACTGTCGGGTGAAAAAATTCTATCTCCAAAATGTCAACTTTTCAGGAGCTAAGAAAAACAGCCTGCTTTCTAGCTTGGTGGCCGTGTTTTTTTGAGTTTATCCAGTGGATTTTAAAAGTGTTTCATAAGCCCAAGAGGTCGGAGGAGTTCCTCAACCTCATCATGTAATCCTACAGCTGAAGTAAAAGCATGAACATCCCCAAAATTGGAGTTATGTGGTTTTCAAATGACAACAGCGATATGGAATGTGCACATAATAATACCACAGAGACCAGAGTATGACGGTTAATTCCTTAAAGCAGCACAAACATTTTCATGGGCACAAATTTCAACCAAAATGAATGAGGATTTGCAAATTTAGCCACAACTGATCACAGAACCACCAGTCTTCGAAGACCCTTGTATGGTATGGTATTATGCATGTTTCTGACCAATGGGTGTCTACCTTTAGAAAGAATATACTGGGCAGGCATGCGTCTGAGATAATGAAGCAAATCTAAATCAATAAGTGTTTCCCTATACTTTTTATAAATTGCTACAATTACTGCCAGAATGCATAGAAAATCACAGGAAACCCTTTGATTTGTCCTTGTGGGGTAAACTCCACCCAACTGGTACTCCAGACGGGTTAAAATCAATGCTAACTGTTATGAACTATTGATCCAGTTCTGTTATCATTCGTGCACTGGATGTTCAAGATGCTTCCATAATGACTTGGGCAATCATCGGGAGGTATATTGCTCTATATAACCAGAACTGTTAATGTGCGAAACAAGAGCTGGAAAGAATCACAACAACAGGACATACTGATACATGGCACAGGGGAAGGCTGGGCCGCACATACGATGCAAAGCGACAATGCAAGACACACAATAGACAGTAGACTTTACATACTGTATTACTCTACCTGTTGACATTCAACTTCTCTGTTTTCCCCTTCAGGGCTTCCAAGGAAAGACGGGACCCCCAGGACCTGGAGGTGTGGTCGGACCTCAGGTAGATTTACATTAGTACTACACTACTATCGTCAACTTCCACGTGTATTGTGCCCATATTCTGTGTCTGTTGATGAGGTGTTTTGAGATTAGAAGTATGTAACTACAGCTGGGTACAGAAAAACTGCCCATTTGCACAGATTTTTGGTATCGGAACGATTTTAAGGCATCGCACGGGATCGGAAGGTACTGAAAAGCTTAAAAATTTTGGATGCTTTCAGTGAGATCTCTTAGTTTTCTGCTTATTTCTGGACTTTTTTCAAAGATCCATCAAGTGTGGACCTCGAATTTTAAAAAAAGGTGCAGAAAAGATTTTACTCTATACTTACTATCACATAAAGACGTTCATTCAGTATGGAAAGGTATCCAAAAAAATGTATCATTTGCGAACCGGTATCAAATTGGAGAAGATCAAAACCACTATTGGTAGCGGAAAATCTCCAACAATACCCAGGTCTATGTGGAAACCATATTTTCATAGCACATTGACCTTAATGTCTCTCTGTTGTTCCTGACAGGGTCCTACTGGAGAGACAGGACCCAGCGGAGAGAGAGGACACCCAGGCTCCCCTGGTCCACCTGGTGAGCAAGGTCTACCTGGAGCTGCCGGAAAAGAAGGTGGAAAGGTAAACTGGCCCCACTTTATTTTGACCTGGCCAGCGTACACTACGAAAGTAAAATGCCCAGATCATGAGCATTTATTGTACAGTGTTTTTTGCTCATCATGCACGTACCATCCAATGTTTTCCCTATATTGTATGTTAGAGGACCACAGAGGAAATAAGTTACTGACTTTTTTGTTTTTATCCTTGAAGGTACAACTGTTTAACTGATTCACCATAGTCATTTTAAATTCTTAAATGTCAAATGACAAACTAATGAAGGCGATTTATTTAGTCTTTTTTAGTTTTGGTCCTTTTGGTTGGTGTCCTTGGTGTTTTTTGAACAACTTAAGTCAGAGTGTGTATTTGCCTTGTAAAAAGCCTTTTTAAGCTATTATATACATTTTTTTTATTTGTAATGTAATTGCACTTCCATTGAATTGCCGATAATGTAACACATTATAATATAGTCAGGAACCGGATGTCTTGGCTTGTGATTGAGTTATTCAAAGCAATTTCATATACTATAATATTGGAGTGATTGTGTTTAGCACAAGGGTTCCACAAACAAACACTTGACTTGGTTGCCTTTTTTTCTGCCTTTGACTTCTTCCTTTGCCACCACTTGTTAATCACTGGCTGTTGTTCCCATATAATGAGAGATAATTTAAAGTTTGATACAATGGATCAATTGTTTTAATTGTTCTTTCTCTGACTTTCTGCTGCCACTTTCACACATTCAACTTTGGTCATTATTTTGACCAAAAGCAATTCAGCGTTTAATTAACATGATGGGGTATCTGGATGTCAGATAAAGCTGATGTTTTTGTCTCCCTCTGTAGGGCGACCCAGGTCCCCAAGGTCCTGGTGGGAAGGCGGGCCCTGCTGGCCTGAGGGGCTTCTCAGGAGCAAGAGGTCTTCCAGGGGCCATGGTAACACACACACAGAGACACATGCAGACACACACACACACATACGCACAGACCACCCACACACAGCGTAGGCACACACATACACACAAACTCACTTGTGCACAAAGATGTGTGTCATCATCCCACACCCTGTTGAATTTAGCACCGCTCTAAAACCCCAATTACCAGGCTAACTACCTGCTGTTAAACCAAATGGCAGCCTTGGCAGTGACTGAAAGGTGTGGTCATTGTAGAACTGGCTCGGATAGGAGTATAAGAGATGACTGAAATACTGATGGCCACCATATTGCCATGTTTTATCATCATTTATTTCAGCAAGGTTGAATCCAATTTGCATGAATGACACCTCTGTGTAAACATTTGGATCTATTTTGCTGAATGACATTGAGATCTTTCAACAGACACAGTAGCCTCTCATTATGTTTGCTCCTGATGATGCATTACAGATGTTTGGACACACGCATTTTTCCTTATTTTTCCTATTTTTCACATTGTATAATAATAGTAAAGACATCAAAACTATGAAATAACACAAAAGGAATTATGCATTGTCCAAAACAGTGTTAAACAAATCAAAACTACCTTTATAGTAGCCGCTTTTTGCCTTGATGGAAAGGCAAAAACTTTGGAAAGTTTATTTATTTATATTTATCTAAAACGCAAATTTCAAGCATTCAAGCATAAGCCTTTAGATGAAAATGGCTATAAGATAATAAAAAACATAGTACATTCAATCAGGTGTGTCCAAACTTTTGACTGGCAGTGTATGTTAACTAGTCAAATGCCTCAGTACATCGCCTAGAGCCTATGCATTTTAGAGGCTGTTCATTCATCTTATTAGACCCATAACATTACAAGATAGAAGTACACTAGTTGCAGGTTCTTTTTAACAATTACTTGTGCAGAGTTTCTACCGTTTTGATAGTGAATAATGGAGAGAGAAAGGCAAGATGGGAGCGAGAAAGAGCGTGGGGAGGGCACGCAGCAAAGCCCATGATTCAAACCCATGTCTTAGTGAGTATATTGTACGCGCCTTAGCCTGCTGAGCCGCCCGGACGGCCCTCGCTCCAGACAAAAGGCAGCGAGCGCGGGTGAGTGTGAGTTCAAGGTGACAGAGAATGGCTGGTAGAGGATCGGCTTATGGGACGGTGGCTGAACCCCCATTTCAAGGCTGACCATTAAGAGAGCACACGACAGCACTGCCGAGACTTATTACCGCCATTATGTGTTTGTCCCATGTGTGGAGAGGGATGACCTTCTCTTCATATCACACACATACACACACACACACACTCTGCACAAGCGAACACACACAGCTTCTCACTCGCTCCTAAACATGCATCCCATCCACTCACTTGCACAGACACACCATACATACTAACATAACACACGCATTGTAAAAACATACACAGATAGTCTCTCTCTGTCTCTCTGTTGAAGGTGCAGGCACTTATGCAAACACACACACACACACACATTCCACAAGCGAGCACACACACACACACACACACAATTTATTGTTCTTTTTTGGATGGGCATGCACTCACACACAGATACACACATACACACACACACTTCATCCCATCTCTCAGACTTGGGGAAAGGCACAGTAGCGATATATGAGCCAATAAATAACTTTTTGTGTGCCCGGCAAGTGGGATCCTTCCAGCCTTCTAATGCACCGTGGTGAAATGTGGAAGCCTCGGCGGTGAGGAGCCTGCTTGGCAGCTTCCGCACCCCCTGGCTCTGTCGGAGCCTGTAAATTAGTTATTATAATGAAAGTCTTTACTGCCTCTGGCGAACAGCATTTTCCATATGCCACCTTAGCTCCTGGTGCTATGATTCAGCACAGGCCCTGCCATTCAAAGGCTGCGGTCTAGAGGAGATGACAGGCGGCCGGAGATAGATGGACTCCACCTGAGCTTCTGGCCCACTGGGGGCCTTAGACCTCTAGTGGTGGCTCAATAATGAGGTGTAATTTAAAGAGGTCTTGCAAGATTAACGATGCGTATTATACAACCTGTCAATAGATCAGAACACACCGGTACGGCCCACACATTCTCAGGCATGTGAAATCACACACAAGCGCATACTTAGCGCTTGAAGCCAAAGGGGTGTAAATAGCGTTTGGCAAATTTTACAGGACAGCCACAACAAAAAAAAAAAGACCTAACTTTGATCAACTGTTGGAAATAATGATAATGTCATCACATAAATACACAGATAAAGGGATACTTACATTACTAAATAGACAAGAGCTTTTACTTTATTTGTACTCATTTTCACCCAAAATGCCAGTTACGCCCATTTGGCTCCAAGCCCTCGATACATAGGTGCGCAGACACACACACTCACACAGATGCATAAACACACACACACACACACACACATACACACAGAGACACGCACGCACACTTTAACATTTAAGAGCCCATTTGACAGCTGTGATTACTGCTCTTTGAATGGCATTGAGCAGCGGCCCGCAGTGAGTGAGATCTAACCCTCGTCTGTCCTTTGCTTTCAGGGTCCAGCTGGCTTAAAGGGAGGAGAAGGCCCTCAGGGTTCCTCCGGTCCTATCGTAAGTAGCCCGTTACTATGGTTACCTCACCTCTCCTGCCACAGAGTTAGCAGAGAAAGGACTTGTTCTTTTGGAGAATGGAGCTGCACATACTGTAGTATAAGAAACAATTTAGAAGTGGTCAAAAAGGCAAGTCTATTGTCTAATCATAGTGAAATTAATTGTGATCTTCATATAATTACTGTAAAAAAAATTAGCCCACGGTCGGGACGATTGGTGGCCTCTATCTTATGCTTGTTATTGTAGTGTTAGTGTTTCTCAAAACTAAGACCACATTTTCCATAAACCCTCTTGATTCCTTTCACATAGAGGATGTTGCTTCTTTGGTCAAAGGTTTTTTCTTTTGCCCAACTGAAGAGCATGAGCATGTTGGAGGTCATTTTTCCTTTCACTTGTTCCACCATCTGCCACTGGAAGATACTCTGAAAGCTCTAGCTCCATCTGAAAGAGCAGCACCCTCCTCCTGTCTTCCTCTGCCTTTGTGCCGTAAAGAAATCCAGCAGATTTTCCATGAAATCCGACCCAGGAGCACACAGTGTAAAATTCAGTGTAGAGGCCGATAGAGGCTGACAATCTTCTTGGTGATGGTCTAGTTTATTAACAGTAATTATACTAATGTCTTAAAATAAAAAATTAGCAGGTGGTGGACACATAGTAAAGGTTCCCTACCAACAATAATAGCATGAAGCAGTCTTGTAGTTTTTTGGCCTGAAAATCACATGCTCATGGTCTTGATCTTGACTTGATCTTGTCTTGGGTGATGACATGAGTCCCAAATTTCTCAAAAGTATTTTGCCCCTGGTGGTAAGCAATAGAAATTTAATAGAAAAAAATCTATTCAAACGTCTTCCAGAAACAAGATGTTTCTGTGTAACTCCAGTAACAAGGCAGCTCCTTGGTCACAACTGACCATCAGTGTGGCCTTGTAACAGATATGTTAAGTATTATTGTTGCTAGCCAAAAAAGTCAATCATGCTCTATTGGTTACTATGCCAACTGTTGTGGCAGCGAGAGAGCTAGTTGGTGATTTTCCTTGTTTTCTTCTGTTTTTTGTTGTCATGTATGCCATGTAATATGTGTATATATGTGTAATATGTATCCTAAATGTTAGGATGTTCTTTACTATGATTATGGGTATTTTGGTGCTGTGCCTTGCGCCTATTGCATCACCGTCTCACCCATAATCACAGTAGAGAACGCCCTCTTGCCCGTTATTGCTGTATTCGTGCGCTGTGTCATTCCCCACTCGGTCGCGCATAGTTTGGGACCCTGAAAAGGAGCAGCAGTGGCGGAGTAATCCATAAATAAGTGGGCCGTTTTTTTCTCTGTCTTTGTCTCTGAGCCCCTCAGTTAGTGATGTATGCAATGAAAAGCCTCAGGAGCTCCAGTGGTGAATCTGTACAGAAGGCTGACTGACAGGCAGCTTTGAACTGTCTGACATTTTGTTCAAGCGTTAAACGCAGGCTCCCTATAATTGCCCCTGCTCACCAGCGACAGAGCAATACCAGATTAGATGACAGCGGATATGCAGAGCACGAATGAAAGATGATGAAAGAGAGTAGAGGGGCGTTCGCTGAATGAGTGAAACCATTTCCACTGCAACATGAGATAGTTTTCTCAAATTAGCTTGGAAGCGGGTATTGGCTGAAAACATGTGATAGACTGTTTTTGTAGTGTTTGAAAAACTCCTTGAAAAAGAGGCCGGTGTGCAATGCCCACGCACACCAGAGATCTGATATTTTCCTCCATCGATTTCCTGCCAGAGATTCAGCTGCTGTTGAGCTGCGGGAAAGTCTGTGAGTGGTGTGTGTTGCTATTTCACAGTGTTCTTAGAGGGTTGTGTGTATGTATGTGTGTGTGTGTGTGTGTGTGTGTATGAGAGAGTGAGAGAGAATGAGCGAGAAAGAGAAAGAGAACAAGATAGAAAAAGGGGAAAAGAAAGAGAATGGCTGTGAAGAGTTCAGTCACACAAACCTCGTGTGTGTTTTCCCTGTTTGTGTGTTGCAGTTTCGTTTTCTAGTCAGAGAATCATGCATGTGTGTGGGAGAGAAACGAGGATAGAAAGAGAGAGCGAGAAAGAGAGGGAAATGGAGTGAAAGGATGTGAAGGGTTGTGAGTCAGAGAAACTCATGTGTGGGTCTGTGCATGCCTCTGTGTGTGAGTGTGAGTGTATGCATGCTGTGTGTGTGTGTGTGTGTGTGTGTGTGTGTGTGTGTGTGTGTGTGTGTGTGTGTGTGTGTGTGTGTGTCCAGGCAGGCAGGTTGGCAGGCTGGGGATGACAGTTTGGAGCTGTGTGTGTCACAGGAGATGTCTGTCATGAAATGGGCCAGGCCTATGAGTGCCAGGTGGCAGCTCACATCAGCAGCTGAATCATTGTTTGTGTGTGTGCATGTGTGTGTGTGTGTGTGTGTGAATATGTGCCCTGTATGATGCATGTGTGTGTATCTGAGTAGCCTCTTTGTTGCCGAAGCCTTCCTCTGGGTAGGAGGATGCCATAACGGCCTCTTAATCACAGATATACTAGTCATATATCTTTATGTGATTTTGGCCACCTACATGCCGATGAACACCCACCTGGGCATAGTGAATAGGAAAGTAATAAGACAAGCTGATGTGAGAATGAATGGTGAGACCTTGCATAAGGCCTTGGCAGAGGACGGTCCCTGCAAGCAGCTGAATCCTATTACTAGATAAGAGTTCCTTCATCAGCCCAGGTGCTCTCATCCCAGAGAGGCTTTGAGGCTGGCAGCAAGGTCATTATAGGTTTATTATTTTTATCAGTTTACATTTTTATTTTTAGTTCGCTGATGTGTCTTTGGGAATGCTTTGTATTACAATGGCCTTATTAGCCTGGGTGAAAAGTGATTACAGGCATTCGGTGGTCATATTGTAAACACTAATGAATTCAACTTTTTCATGTTTCTAGCTGAAGCAAGCGCACTTTCCTTTGATTTCAGATAGCTCGTACATTTGCTGCAGGAAGCGGACGTTTCTAGTTTGCTGCTGTATGATAATGTCAGCTGTTAGGCATGTCTGATGGGTCTTTGTTCCTGGATGACAGGGTTCTCCTGGAGAGAGAGGCGCTGCTGGCCCCGGCGGTCCCATTGGTCTGACGGGACGCAACGGCCCCCAGGGACCCCCCGGTCCCGCCGGAGACAAGGGAGGCCCTGTGAGTATTTCCTTTCTTTCTAACGCTCTCTTTGACACACTCACCCAGTCAAACACTTCCTTAGTTCTCTTTCTCATTCTTAAAGATAGATGGCTGTGATAACTAAATAAAAAAAGAAAACAGTTGATTTTGACTGCTGCTAATTTGAGTCTTTCTGACGGCTGTGGTCCATGTTATGTTTAGGGAGAGAAAGGTCCCATGGGTCCCGCTGGTCGTGACGGTATCCAAGGTCCTGTGGGTCTTCCTGGTCCGGCTGGTCCTCAGGGACCCCCTGGAGAGGACGGTGACAAGGTGGAGTACAGTTGGTTTGCACCTGTCAGCAACAGCAGTGTGATGCACTTTACCGGGAATCTTGGGGTTAAATGTCTACTCTAGAGAGTCAAATACTTTTCAAAACACAACAAAAGCATTCACTGTACTTGGTGAAAGGTAAAAAAGAAAATATTAAATTGGAGACACTTGTTACAGATAGCGACATGAAAAAAAGCGACACGTCTCTAGTGCTGACAGGGTGTCTGCAAAATGTGTTTAGAAATGTAAGGGTGACATATTTACTTTCTTTGCATGTTTGATATTTTTTACTCCCATCCATCATTATAACTAGCAATGACAGAACATGTCATGATCAGAGATAGGCTGTTGCATAAACAGCCTTTCCAATAACATACAAACAAGCGCACACTAACATACGTACTATAGAGAATACAGTACTTAACATGCACACCACAGATACACAAATAACAATTTACTTACATAGTACATCTACAGCAACTCTAATAGCACTCTTTGTTTAGCCTCAAGGCCAGTAATGACAGAAAATATCATTCTCAGTGATGAGGTTGTTGCACTCAATAACCAAAATAAACATGTTTTTTACTGGCATACAAACAAGCATGCACTGGAATGCATAAAAACACTTAGTAAAGCAAATAGATCAACAAATACAATGTACTGAAATAGCCATGACTCATTCATACTCTGTTTACACTCAGTCCAGCAAATACCATCTCCACAGTTAATGCACTCGACCACAGATCAGCATCTTTTGAATTAGTAATCATCACACATTTCCAATCCCTGTCACGTCTCCTATCACGCCATTTTGTCAATGATAGTGCCAATGGGGGTAGACAGGGAGCCAAGTAATCAATTAATTGCAAACACTTGCCCAAGGTCTTTGTGGGCCAATCAAATTAGAATCTCTCGAGTAATATTTACCGCCCAATCACGGTAAAGGTGACATCTAAAGATATTGGACTTAGACTAAACATGGGAGGCAAAGCCTTTTAAGATGGAGGGGGAAGATGTGAGCTGTGCTGTTTGTATTGCTCTACAGGGAGAAGTTGGCGGACCTGGCCAGAAGGGAAGCAAAGGAGACAAGGGTGAACTTGTGAGTCTGTTTTCTCTCTCTCTCTGTCACATTTTCACAACTCTAAAGCAGTGAGTTTTAAATGCTGTCGACAATCCATGGTGATTCAGGAAAGATCACAGGTTGTTTTTTTGCAAATGGAATGCTGAAGAAGGTCATCTTGCCTTAAACAGTCTTCAGCATATAAAATATTTAGTGCTGTATTGTGTTATTTGACCAGGTAAGGTATTCAATTAAACCACAGAAATGGTTGGTTAGATATCAGTATAAATACCAATGTGTTTTGTCATCATCATAAACCTAGTTTGTGCTTTTTAATTGAATGTGATTTTAGCTGACAACATATTACTGAGAAAATCAAATTCATCTTCATGATGGACGTTAGGGCCACAAATGTTTGGTCCATTGTGAAAATAAATGAAAAAGTTTTCTTTGCTGAGAGCAATGCCATTCCTTCGATTAGACATCCTGCATGACTGGATAACACACTGAGCGGTCTGAGCGTGGAGTTGTTTTCACAAATCTTCCTTGTTCTGCATGTAGAACAGCATGTCTACCTTGTTTAGGCCGTTGGTCTGACTGCGTATCTTTGTCCTCCATGTCTGCAGGGCCCCCCAGGTCCGAGCGGTCTCCAGGGTGTGGTCGGAGCTCCTGGTCCAGCTGTAAGTATCACCTCCTCTGGCCACCTCACATCAACTCTACTCCCTTGAAATATTATCTTCCCCTCTCGCTTCACCCTTAACTCATTATGGATGGTTGCTCGGTGCCCCCTGCCCCTGTACATCATGCATCCACCCCTGCAAGTGCCCACCCTGTCAGATAGGTCATACAAGCAGGAGTAGTTATTGAGGTTAGTCGAAATGCTGTACAACTTTGTATGCAAAGGTGAAGACAAAGTAGCAGAGACAATAGCAAAAGAATATGGAATCATCACAGAATGATACAGCAGGAACAGGAGAATAAGGCTTCACACATCACAGCATCATAGACATTTTTATGAGTACATATTCCAACTGAAATGAATGAGAAATTGTATTTTTATCCATACTTGAATGTGGTGCCACTAATCTTTCAGTTCCCCACATGCCCAGTTGGTAATCCATGCATTCCCTTATTCATTTCAAACATCATCTTCCCCTTTCAAAAAGGTTCCCAGCCTTTATTGACAGATATTGCCCCGTACTGAAGTCAGAAAATTCCCCTGACCTCAACATTTCAAATGCATTGAAACTGTATGTGTTGTTGTCCTGACCCTGTTGATAAAAACAATGTTTAATTTCCCAGATGGACAGAAATCAAGCAGCTGTTCTAGCCAGGTCAATGACATAAGCAAGCAGTATCGCTTTTTACTGTGGCTTCTGCTCTCCAACAGCCTTCAGAGACAGTTTTCTGTTCATTTCAAAATCCCCATCCTTTTATTCTCATGTCATGATTACAAAAAAAATCTGTTTACATAAATATCAGGATACCCCACATAGAGTCCCATCACCAAGGTTGTAACAGCTTGTCCTTCATCAGACGTTTACCACATCACAGAGTGTAATTAGGAGTTTGTTTCTTCACTTATCCCTCCGAGATTCACATGCAGGATTAAAACCCATGACCTTCCAGTAGCGAGACAGTCTCACTAACCACTATGCCGCCCTGCCAATCATCTTCATGTATGACCTAATATGGCACCGAGAGAGAACCAGAACCAGCTGAACAGACTGCCCTATATACTGCAGCACAACCACTGTTCTTACCCATCTCATTAACACTGCAGGAAAAGTCCTGTTTCTACAATAGCTGATGGCCTGAGGGCAACTAACAGCTCATTGCTGTAAATTATTGGGCCTTAACAACCATTCCAGCAAAAATTCAGCATCTGCAGGGCTCTGTAGGGGCTGAATAGGCCTGGTGAGATGGATTGCCGCTAGCAGGTAGCACACACAAGCTGAATAACAACAAATTATTTAACAGTGGTTTGTCCTGGTGAGTCAGTCCACTCATGTGCATTCATACCTTCATGACTGTGTAGACTTGAGATTTGGCTCGTGCTGTGGCATTTAATACTGTTATCAATCTTTACTGTATCTACCACTTCTTTTGTGGAGAGGTGAATTACCCAATTACCTTTAAAATAGGGGAGGTTGGTATTTAATTTGATTTGTTAAGGCTTACTTTTTTGTAACCACAGCCCAGTCACCAGTGGCACTGTCTTTAAGATGCAAATACAGGTCAATCAGTTAGGGTGACACACTTCACTCCTCTATACAAGGACGCTTGAGCGGTATCTAAATAATAAACAGAAGTAAAAGTTGTACGCAAATGAATTTTGGTGGTGTCACATTCATTAGTTTATGTGGACGGCTGTGATACAGTGAATATGTGTGAATGCATACCGATATATGTACCTAAATCTTTTTTTGATCGCAAGACAACACAGTATACAAACTTTAACAATATATCATGTTGTTTTATAAGCAGTGCTTCTATGCATGTGTGAAATATGCTATGTTTGCTAATGGTTCAATTGATAACGTTAATTAGCAAGCCTAACTTTAGTGTATGTAACATTAATGTGGCAATGCAATAAGTCTGTTTATGTCTTTATGCCTGCTAGCTTTAGAAAACTTTAAATGCACACCATTTTACCCTCTACTGGCATTGAAGACAGCCAAACATGTAAAAGTTGATATTTCTAACATCATGACAGGCCAACAGAAATCCAAAATAGCTACTTAGATTTGGTTCATGGAAAATCTAAAAATATGTGGGTTGGATGTACCTCACATCTCCCTCTGCCCACTGAATCAAATCCCCTTCTCTACTAAACCCTTCTGTCTCTCTTATTATCTTATTTCTTTTTTAGCAGCATTTCTCTCTTATATCTCAATTGTAAAAAGAATGAAAAAATGCAAGCTCATTCAACTGTTGCACTCATTGTATGTCAGTCTGGATAAGTCAGTTAAATGCCTAAACTTTATAAAATGTAACATGGATGGGAAATCTATGAGTTGGGGACAAGCGTGTACACAGCATGTTTACTTATTTATTTATTTATTTATTTTCATTTACACCTGCATCAACATGTGTATCACGCCTCAAAGCCTAAGCGTCCCTTATACTCCATGTACAGTAAGAGTTCCTGCACAGAATTATGAAATCTAATTCGGTGCCACCAGCCACACTTCACCTTTCAGATATGGAAAGGACTACCAGGTCTAATTACTGAAAGCTCCACAGCCATTTAATTACAGCACTTTCGTGGAAGCATGGGTAGCACACACTGTGACTGAAAATCCATAAAGATACATTGGCTGGTGATGATGAGGGTCCCTGAAAAGCATGTTGCTGTGGAGATCTTCAGTGAGTAGTATATACATAGTTTCTGTATACTTCTCTCTCAAAGTTTTTATTCAGGAAACAGCAAGCCCCTCTTCAGAATAATGCTGTAAAGCGTAAGAGTTGGAGAACATACACTCACATTTTAGGCAATTAGCTGATGCTGTTATCCAGAGTGACTTACTGTGAATGTGCAGGTAGGGGTGAAGCTCAAGCACTCTTAAGCAGGACATGAGTGGTGTTGATGTCCTTAACTTGCTGTTGTGGGGATCAACCCGTGACCTTTTCGTTGCAGTGCAGTCTCTCTAACTACTACTTGTCCCCCACACCTCCGACACTTCAATTCAAAGCTCTTCTCACTCTACCTGTAATCACCTAACAGTCCCTAAACTATTCTGCATTCACTGCCAGCGCCCAGGCTGCCTAAACGTCCCAGGGCTCAGCAAGAGCTCACAAAGCACTTTCAAGTGCTGACGTGCGTTTGAACTGAAACTCCCAGTTTGTCAGCACTTCCCTCCCTCCCTGTAGCCTCCCTTTCTGCTCCTCTTTAGCCTCATGCACCTCTGACTTCACAGATGAAGTCAGCATATTTCACATACTCTGTTTACCGTAACCCCGTGGCTATGCTCTACTGTAACCTGTGTTCCCTGATGAGGAGCTTTGGTACGCCGGCTGCTGTTCCTCAGGTAGCCGGGTAGCACAGTGGCTCAGTGGTTAGCGCTGTCGCCTCACAGCAAAAAGGACGGGGTTTGATCCTCGGACCCGGTCCTTTCTGTGTGGAGTTTGCATGTTCTCCCCGTGTTTGCGTGGGTTTCCTCCAGATGCTCCGGTTTCCCTCATAGTCCAAAGACATGCAAGTATGAATGTGAGTTTCTGTCTATCTGTGTTAGTCCTGCGTTGGACTGATTCCCTGTCCATCCGCCCAGTGTATGCTGGGATAGGTTCCAGCCCTGCACAACGGAGTAGTTAGTTGGAAACTTTATTGTCCACAATGTGGAAAATTGAAATCGGCTTCACCACAATCATTATGGAATTACAAACAAGACAATTGACAATTTGACATGAATAACAGGAAAAGAGCTTATCACATAATTAGAAAATGCCATGCTAGGTTACAATGTGGAAAATTCTGGGAAAAGTGCAATGTGCAAATAGTACAGTGCAGATTATGCCAAGAAGCATGTGCAAATTTAGCCTGGGGAGAGGGGCGAAGGGAGAAGCTCAGGAAGCTTAACTATTCATTTAATATTTTAATTGACTCGGCACAAACG
This sequence comes from Centroberyx affinis, assembly GCF_046629955.1. Lineage (NCBI taxonomy): Eukaryota > Metazoa > Chordata > Actinopteri > Beryciformes > Berycidae > Centroberyx > Centroberyx affinis. Next base: position 133,828 of record NW_027278929.1, read on the forward strand.
ATTTACTATACACATTTTGGTGGCTCGTGGTTGCCTTTAGCAAAGTAGTAAAGAAATCCCATAAAAGAAAGTCTGCAGACTTGAGTGTTTGTGGACTAGCAGGTGGTGATGCATCAGCTAATGGAGATCAGATTAAAGGTGTCGGGGTTCTCATGAACATTGACCTCCCACAGGGCAGCGATGGTGAGTCTGGACCCAGAGGACAGCAGGGTATGTTTGGCCAGAAGGAGACGAAGGATCCAGAGGATTCCCTGGTCTACCAGGACCCATTGGACTGCAGGTAAGCCTCCATTAAATCCACATAATTTCAGACACATGCGTCTGCACACACACACACACACACACACACACACACACACACACATACATTGATCCTCTTTCTCTCTCTCTCTCTTTCCCCCTCATGACAACCTGATCACGTTGAACACAGCCTAGTAAGCATGCATATCGGTTTCCTTTCTGTCAAAGCCAGCCGCAACAGAATGATTTGCTCTGCTCCTTAAGACCCTTCAGACCTACAACATTTCATCTCTCCGTACACCATTTACATTACATCAAAACAGAGCATAATTTATTAATGCAGCCTCAGCTCCTAATAACACTTTGTATAGCTCCTGGGCAAATAATGCTTTTTTCCCCCTCAAGGTCTTTCCCGAGTGCAGACAGTTCTAAAAATCCATCACCATTGCTAACATTTTGCATTTGGCATTTTGCCGCAGCGTTAATGGCAGGGAAGCTGCCATTGGTTTTCCACTCATACTTCATCATTATCATGCAGTAAATTGCGCCCCTGCAGCGCTCTCAGGCCCGACTAAGAGAGCAGCTGCTGTGACAGACCCTAGCTGGTGTCACGATTATATTTACATTTCACTCAATTTACAGTAATTACGCATTTATTTCCCCCTGAGAAACACAACTATGTGAAAAGCAAACTAAAAATATATTTTAGTTTGCTTTTACCAAATTTTAGATGTAAAATAAATTGCACTTTGAGGATATTAGACTATGGATAAGCTTTACCCTATTCCACTCTACTCTGCTCTACTTTACACTACTCTACTCTACTCTACTCTACACTACTCTACTCTACTCTACTCTACTCTGCTCTACTTTACACTACTCTACTCTACTCTGCTCTACTTTACACTACTCTACTCTACACTGCTCTACTCTACTCTTCTCTACTCTGCTCTGCTCTGCTCTGCTCTGCTCTACTTTACACTACCCTACTCTACGCTTCTCTACTCTGTTCTGCTCTACTTTACACTACCCTACTCTACTCTTCTATACTCTACTCTGCGCTTGCTGTGCTCTACTCTCCTGCAGTAGAGGGAAAGAAGAACAAAAGGACAGAACAAATATAAACCAATGAGCTAAAGTTGAAGAAACTTGCTTTGGTGGCAATGAATAAAGAAACGGCACACTTAAGAATGTCTTGAAGTCAATTATCCAAGGACTCACCAAGGATGAAATTAGAGCGAAGCCCCGCTGGTCAATGGGGCCAGATAACGTTGTTATTAAGTGCGATTGGCTTTTAATTGGGCATAATGCACTCCATCTCCACTCTTTTAATTATGTTTGGCTAAGCTGCCCTTCAATAGATGGCAGCAGCCACTGCGAGCTCAGCTCTTCAATGCAATTATCTGTTGCATTAATGATTTTGGACCGTGCGGGAATGAATGGCTTTGATTTGAAAGCCCTCCATCGGTCGGGGCTGTGTTTGCTGTGGAATATTGGAGTCTGCGCTGAGCGGATGAATTTTTCAGATTAAGAGTTTAGCATTTGGACGTAGAGGAGAGTAAATATCAGATTTGATTACACCGGAGTGTCCTTAAAGTTCAAGAATAGTGTGGAAAGTGGAGGGAAATTCCAAGTCATAAGTAAACATTTATTGATCTGTCCTAATCTATGTATCTGACTGCCACACAGTAGTGGTGTGTGTGTGCGTGTGCCTGTGTGTGCGTGTGTGTGTGTGTGTGTGTGAGAGAGATGTAACTCTAGACATAATACACCTCTTCTTTCCTGCCTTCTACTGCACTGGAACACGCCATTTCCAAACCAGCCTAACAAGTCCAGTCCCGTTCATATTCATACATTATCCGTAAATGAAGTTGATGCTTTATTTATTTTTCCATTCTTACTGCCCACATGCTTTATTACTATGACTAAGGTCCCAGTCAAAATCATTTGTAAATTAGCCTTCCCTGCCATTGCAGAGGCACAGTAAATCAACAAAATGGGCAGAAATTGCACATACATGATCACGATGACCGATAACCTTGTCATTTTGGTTTTACAGTAACTTATCATTACCGCTGCCTTCCACCCACCTATTGATTATGCATACTCCATCAACACAGTTTAACTAACAGAACAAGTAATAACTGCAATTACGCAGGTACAATAAACTACAATAGCAAATGAGCGCTCTGTCATTTTCATTGCTAATCGTCTTGAAGATACACCCAAGTTGTATTCAAACTGTTTTAGTTAAGCATGATTGAATCCCAAAACTGAATAATACTTACCACTTTCCTGTGGACATAGACGGATGGAGCTCCCACCCTGTAATTTACACAGGCTGATTATACCCAAGCCTCCTATAGCCTTTAATTACAATAGGTGTTCTTTTTGACTAATTGTGTGTTTACACCGAGTGGTTCTGGGTGTGTTAATGTATTCCCCACCACACAGCAGTGCAGAGCCCCCTTCTCAACACACATCATCAGAAAGAACTTGTTAATCAGCAGCGAAAACGTATTTATGCCGCTGTATGTGCAGTGGTTAATTCCTCAGGTGTTGTCTCAGATTACTTTTTTCTTTTTGCTCATAAAATTCTTCTTCTCCTTCGCAGGGTTTGCCCGGCCCACCAGGTGAGAAGGGAGAGAATGGAGATGTAGGACCGATGGTGAGTATAGCTTCTCTGTTATTTTGCCTCTCTGTTACACCAATTCACATTGTCTTCACGTACAACCCATCGAGGTGGGAAATTGTGTTGATTGTTCAGAAATTTTGGCTGGTGGGTAAGTTTGGCAATTCCACCAGCCACTTGGCAGGTGTTTTTGAAGTCTGCGGAAGATGTATTGTATTCAAACAACCATTTCAGCTGGTAAAAATTCATTTAGGCTTTTTCCATTGCACTAGTGTGCTGTACTCCCGTGCTGTATGTTTTTCCATTATGTTTTCCATTATGTTATGTTCATGGTTCAGTACAGTTAGGCTACGGTAAAAGCGCACTTGTACAGCACCTTTTTGTACTTGATACCAGCCCGCTTTCAAAGGGCGCTGGTAGGATTATTGTCTTATGTAAGTGAGCAACACACAAAGTCACTTTTTAAATAACGAACACAATAAAAGCGGAAAGTCAGAGAAAGTTGAGAACAAAACAAAAACAATCAGTAGAAAACAACAACAAAACACTACAGCAATGGAAAACAGAAGAAATACAATCGCTAATCACAGTATGGGCTGAGGAGCAAGTGCAGAACAATCTTAGTCCTGCAGTGCGCAAACAGAAAAAAAAGTGTTTTTTGAAAATAATCAGCACGACGTCAGAGAACTATCGCTGCTGTAGCTCGTGTGGCGATATTGTTTACATGCAGTATTATTTCAAGTAAGAAAGAAAGATATAATCCCAGGCAAAATCCCAAAAAAGACAAATAAGTTGTTGACATTGACACTGGTTGCTATGGTTCTGCAGTTGCTGTAGCTGCACATATGCATACTGGAAAGGGTCCCATATGTTCAAAATTGCAATGGAAAACCAAAGGGTGCCAATCCTGTGCCATACAGTGCCAAACCATACCCAGACCCAACGTGGGTTCAGCACAGGACTTGTACAGTGGAAAAAACAATAGTGACAGATGAAACTTTTGAATTCACTTACCATGGTGGAAAGTAAAGCATAAATCTAGTTTCCCCTCCTGCAACATATAGAGTAAGCCTGTGGCACCAAACACTAAACTATACTGAACACACACTTCCATCTGTGCTGACAGGGTCCACCTGGTCCTCCCGGCCCCAGAGGTCCTCAGGGTTCGAGCGGAGCCGATGTAAGTCTCCTCGTTTGGTTTCTTTTTTTTTTTTTTGACAAGGCTTCAGTCACATTCATCATTTCAATGCAGTCGTTTGGTCGTCGCTAACACTGCGTTTCATCCACAGGGTGCACCAGGTCCTCCCGGTGGTATCGGTTCCATGGGAGGCAATGGTGAGAAGGTAAGAACCAGTCACATCCAAATCACAGCTGACATACTTGTTAGCCACTTAGCAGGCCCAAATGTATAATTTATTTAATTTTCTTTGGTATGTTTTGCCGGAAATTATGTGAATTCTTTCTCTTTTTGCCTCTTAAGTGTACTGCTGCCATTTACTACCATAGTAACTCAAGCAAAGTTCAGTGTGTGTGAAAGCAAATATTTTTAAGAGTCTGTCAGTTCTGTAGAAGATCCAAACCAAACACACTCAGATGGCAGTTGATCCGCTAATTAATCTATTAGTCAGCCGATAACAGCAGACTGTTTACTGTCAGAATGATAATCCACACTTACTGTGATTCAACAGGGAGAGAATGGTGAGGCTGGCAACCCAGGACCCCCCGGAGAGCCTGGTACCGGAGTAAGTACAGTATCATATGGGTAGATTCAGATGGGCATTACTCAACTCTCTTCAGACAGCATTCTGAACTTCCAAAACAAGAGAACTTACTACTCATTCTTGTGTAAACAGTCGTTAAAAATGCATAGCAAATAGCACAAACATTATCCAGCAAGTGTACTAATTTCCCCGTGTGTATTATTCCTCCCTTATGTCATTGTGACTGTTTTAACAATCTGCCTATGAATATATTTGAGTGCAGCTAATTAAGTTTTGTTTATTATTTGACACTTCAGCAGTAGGGGTGTTCTACCTCTGGCTGTTTCACCTCCATATTACCGTATGTTGATGCGTGGCCAAGCTAGCAACCTGGGGGCTTTTCAGCAGATAATTAGCGCAGCCATATTTGGACACCCCCAATGTGCTAGTGTCATTAATCTAACCCACAGGGCAAATATCCCTTGAGTTATTTAGATGTTCTCACAATAGGATGCAGTGTGATAAATTACAATAACATTTTATTATTTGACTTCTCAGAAATTTGTTTGGAATCACAAGCAGTTCTCTTCCACACAATACGTCCAACATCTGTTTCTGTATGCAGCATATTGCCTTTGTCCACAATAGTGCCACTGGTTTTGATTAACTTTACAATGGCGAAAATCAAGATCAAGTATTCAGAGTTGGCATCCTGAGCCTATTTATCTCAAATCAGAGCGGCGCCATCGATCCCGGCTAAGCAGCGGACACTGGTTGTGCAGACCAGCGAGGCTCCGCTCAGTCTTGGGTATGGGGCCTGAGTCCATCAGGTTGTATTGACGTCGCTGTCTGCCGCTGTGTATCTGTTTACAGTGACAGATAGGCCCTGTGTTGCACGGCACATTGAGGTCGATTAGAAAGGTGCCGTGCTGGCATCGACCGGAGAACAGTTCTGCTCTAATGGGCCGACTAACGATCTCTCTAAGCGTGTGGCTTGTAATTATACTTCACCTGCTGCTCTGAGGCGCAGCCAAGACTGTAAGACACCGTTTCCTCCATTACTGGGGCAAAACACAAATTGAGATTGTAATGATAAGACTATTGGAGTAGTAGTTTATCGCAGAGGTGGAAAGTTAACTAAGTACATATACTCAAGTACTGTACTTAAGTACAATTTTGACATACTGGCACTTTACTTGAGTATTTCCATTTTGTACTTTTTACTCCACTACATTTCAGAAGGAAATATTTAACATTTTACTCCACTACATTCATCTGACAGCTGTAGTTACTAGTTACTTTGCAGAATAAGGGTTTACATGCAAAACATACAGTGAGCTCATAAAATATGTTGCATTGTTAGAGTTTAAACTAACAGTATATGGAGCAGTTAGACCTACAACATTAAAATACCTCTTACAGGTTAATGCATCAATAATTTAATACTCTGTTCTTCAGAATGAGTTCTTTACTACTATGCTTTTATATACTTTTAGATATTGAATGCAGGACTTTTACTTTTACTGGTATTTTACTGGTAGTATTTTTCCATTATGGTATTGCTACTTTTACTTAAGTGAAGGATTTGAGTACTTTTTCCACCGCTGGTTTATTGGATTAAAATATGATTAAATAAAACAAAGAACCTGCATCACGTGATGCGTCATTCAAAACAGAATCTACAGCAAATGACATTTTCTTTTGGCTCTTGTTGTCTACTTTAGAGCCTCATATAGCCAAGTGGTGACAGCACAGTTTGGTACATCCTTTGATGTCAGTAGGAGTGACAGATTTAATATTCGTCCCGCGCCCTTATTTTAGCATGGCATTGTCAAAGTGGTGGTCACGGTCCTGACGTGGGCGTCACGGTGACGGGTTGTGATGCGTTTCTCCTCAGGGCCCGAGAGGAGAGACCGGTGAGAAGGGAGAATCCGGCCCACCCGGAGCTGCCGGGCCCCCCGGCGCCCGCGGACCCTCTGGAGACGACGGCCCCAAGGGAAACCCTGTACGTCCGCTCCACACAGACACACACACACACACAGCCGTGACCGAAGCCATTATTAGAACTGTCACTGATACTATCGCTGTGCCAAATTTCTCTCAGTGGAGCTGTCTGCTGTTAGAGCTGTTGTTGACACGATGTGCACTGTGTCAAATGTCTGAGTGGAGCTCAGTCTTCTTATTGACTCGCTCTGTCCGCAGGGTCCTGTCGGCTTCCCTGGAGACCCTGGCCCCCCTGGTGAGCCTGGTGTTGGTGTAAGTGCTATATTTAAACCTAAATCAGCCTGATGTTGTCATTGCACTGTATGTTTAGGGTTCTGTACCATTCAGTGAATAACTATTGCTCTGATCTTACATGTGCAACGTTAAATACCCGTAATAAGAGTATGATATTGAAAACGAAAGAGCGATACAGATGCCTTTGCTACCTTTACTGTTTGTTTTCTTGTTTTTTCGTGTTTTCTTCTTGATTTTCATCTTTTGCGTAGTAGGATTAGCATTTAGTGTTATGATTTTATTTATTTGTTTGCTTTTTTTGAGGTGAGATAAGCCCTTTGGGGTGCTTTATCTCTCCTGCAAAATCTGTTATATGTGCACATAAATAAACTCCAAACTGTATCCTCAAATGGCATTACACTATATGATATATGAGCTGAGTTGAGCGATTCCATGTGAGTCATCTATCCTCTGTATTTCCCTTAGGGTATTGATGGTTTACCAGGAGACAAAGGAGATGACGGAGAAGCCGGTCAACCTGTGAGTCTGCTGTCATTTACACCCTCTGAATGCATGAAAACTGCCATGTAAACAAATGGAAAATGTCATAAGCCATAAGTCACATTCTGAATCCAATATTGAAGGCAGTATATTTGAATTTAAATCCTCAGTACACCAGGCAAGTTGACAAAGATCACATTTCCATTTACAGCAGTGGTGTGGGAGGGTAGTGGCAATAACAAAACATAATGCATCAACCTAATGTGATTCACCCCTGAATGTGTAGACCTATTCGCCTTCAGTTCACTCAATTCTGGATTTTCTTCAAAATTAAGAAGCTGGAAATCTTTTGCAATAAATAAATTATTGAGATCAGATTGGAAACTTTATCACTGCTATGTGAATTCCTGTTTCACTTTACTTTTCATTTTGAATGAGTGATTTGAAACTGAATTTAGGCAATTGTACTTGACTCATATAGTGAAGCAAAGAACATAGCAACAATTAGGTGAGGTGAGATCTAAGGGGAACAGTGAAGTTGTTGAGGTTCCATATCTGTTGTGACAAAAAAATCAGTCTCTCATTCAATTCAACATTTAATGTCTATAATATAGAGGATCTAGTCTGTAAAAGTGTTATAATTTTGGCAACAAAGGACTTATGTTGCCTCCTACCCTTTAAAATGACCATAATTTGTTTCATGTTGTATCACTTTCAAATGGTGAATGTCTCATTTTGTATCAAACTCATAATTTGCTATGAAGTGGATTTAAGTTGAAGTGTTCTATCTACTCTAATTTAGGGCCCTCCAGGTCCATCTGGTGAGGCTGGAGTACCAGGACCTCCTGGCAAAAGGGTGAGTACAAGTCCAGAATGATGCATGAGAGGATACTTCTCTTGATCTCTTGAGATGTGCTCTATTTCTGCATTCAGAACACTCTCACAAGCTCAGAGCTATTACTGAGTGTATAGTAATTCAGTTACCTCTCATAATTGTGAATTTTGCATTACTATACATGCGCATGAAAAAACACAATAAAAGAATGGGAAGAGAAGTGATGTCCTTTGGCTAACCGACTGTCCAGAGCAGCCAGTAATTGGAGATAGAGACTGTTCTGCAGGAGAATATTGACCCATTGTGAGTTTGACTGGCAGTAATGTTAAAGCAGTAGGACTAGCTACTTATGTCAGGAAATTAAGTTGTCACTTCCAGCTCTGGCACTGGATGCCTTTTCAGCCACACCAGACTCAAGCTCAGATTATTTCATTTCACTAGCATAGCATTTTTACGATCCCTTCCATTTACAGTAATAATGTTTTATAGTTAGCAATAAAGCGCAACACTAATGCGGTCTAATGAACAGTTGGCACAACATGTCTAGAGAGAATAGGGGCTTTGATATTTAAAGTCAATTCATCCCATTTTGTGTACTTCAGTATGGAAATTTCTTGTTATACTGCAGAGCTCATACTCAATAAAGTCTAACTTCCCCTCAGTGACTCAGCCAAGGGTGCAGAGCTTCTGTATCACCTAACTCTGCTGCTACCTCAAAATGTTAATGCAAAATGGCATAGATACCATACAACACTTGCTTGTCAGCTAAGCTCATAACGTTACAGATGCATGATAGACACTGACTTTGTGCCTGCTATCATGAATCGAGAGGGATCAATCAATGAAGCCGCTTGGTGAAAAGATCTTAATCGTAGTTTCACAACAAAGATTTCTAAATCTGATGTCTTGGTCAGACAGGAAAAATCTGTTGAGGCTGATACACATTCTCATACACAGTCTCTCTAGCTTATCATGATCGCTCAGCTTGTGAGTAGATGTTGTAGGTTGTTTGGGCAGAAGATGATCAGTAGGAAGATAGCAACATCTGAGATAAAAATGCCTAATAATTGTCTACCAGTGGTGGTGCTTCCCCAACAAAAATTCAAACACTTCCTCGTTAAGCATTGGGCACACTCATTTGCATGTTTGCCATGCAGTTCTGTGGCTCGAATTTAAAATACAGGCTTGACAGGTTGATCAACCATTTTAAAAACTTCCGTAAGCACTTTTAGGCCCAGCATTTGTATTCCAGGGGATAGCATCCAGGTGACAGAGGCTGCAGAGCAAATTAGAGCCCAGTTCTATGTCCATATTAATGGACTTTGTGATATGACGTTTTTTCATCCTTCACTATGGTAATTCCAGGTTAGTTTCTTTCCCAATATCTCTTCAAAATTGGCTCAGCTCTGGTGGTCACTGATGCATGGGGCTGTTTGGCTACATTAACACAAATGCACGCACGGATGCACACACATATACGTGCGCACACTCTCGCACACTCACACACTCACTCATGCACATATATACTTGCCAATGCCCATAACCTACATTGAGGACCGGACTCTCTTTTGTTTGCTCTATTAGATTATGGTTTCTAATGGCAAATGGCAGCCCACTTACAAGGCTTTGACTGGAGGCTGTTTGGCAAAAATACTGATGTGCTTTTAGCTCAGCCTGTTAGGAATGTAGGGCGATTTACTTACATTGATGTTGTCTGGCCCTTAATGACCCCTTTTTTTGATACCATTCAAGGTCAGAGAATGCATCAGCTGAATAATTAGTATGTACATGAAATTACTGCTTGCCAGCAAATGTTGGGTAATTGTGTCATTTCCCTTTTAGAGGATATTTTGTGTACTTTTTATATCCAAAATTAGCCATGAAGAGCCATGGGTGCTATAGTTAGTTAGTCAGTTAGTTTTTGTATTGTATTGTTTATGTAGATCCCCATTAGCTGCTGCAATCACAGCAGCTACTCTTCCTGGGGTCCACATAAATATTATTGACAATACTTTTGTGAATTCCTTCCTTCATCCGTTCCTTCGTTACAGTGACATAATGTATTAATTTACAATATCATGATGGCATTTGACTGATGTTCTGTCCTGTCCTTCCAGGGACCAATTGGACGAGCAGGTCAGGAGGGCAGACAAGGAGAAAAGGGATCCAAGGTAAGTCACCAACCCTCTGACTCCCACATTAGCTTGGGACTTAAAAGTTAGATGAAACTGTTGAACTGTGTGGAGCTGATCAGTGCTGAGATCAGGTACAGAAAAGGTTGGATAATGGCTGCCAGAATTTGCTGTTTAGCCTCCTAGAGGCGATGTGGACCAAATTCAGTGAAATGTCTGTGATGTTAGGCACCCGCTTGATCATCTAAATGGCACAGCCACACCCACTCAACCCCCTTACTGTAACGCCCTAGTCAGGTGCATAGGTGCTCAGCACAGGGATTTTAATATCAGATCCTGTGTATTGATGAAAATGGGCAAATTAGTCTCAGCGGAAAAGCGATGGGGTTCCTTGAGGCTATCGGTGGATTTGATTGCTTTGTTAAATCCCATAACATCCTGATGTTTGCACAGCAGACTAGACTCAAATTGGAAAAACCTTTTTGAATATCTGCCTTGATGAAAACATTTCTGTCTTCAAATCAATTGTTTCAAAGGAATGCACACACACAAAAACTGACAAATCTTAGAAACAACCCCTCTTTCTTTTGTTCTTGCTCGCTCTCCGTCACTCATTTCACACACATGCACAAACACACACACACACACATACAGAGTGAACATTCTATCCACATTGAGGTAAAGGATTAGAGTTGATTTGATGGAGACAAGCCAAAGCCTGTGCGGTGATCCTAGAGTGTCAAATCCAGGCCTAATTGGTTGTCAGAACAATTTAATCCCCTCATCCTATCATCCTAGCTGATATGACATCCCTGAAACTTCAATACATTAAAACTCCCTATTGCTCTTCAAGGACAATAGACGAGATCTGGCAACAATTGATCTGTTAGGGTCTTACAAGTCCTCAAAACTTCTCCAATCTTGTGAAGGCAGACGATGCAGAATATCAAAACACTGTGACTTCTGGAATCTGGATCACTTTAATTCCCAAGTACCATAAAGGTCTTGTTGTCACTGGTGCAGAGACATACTGACAACATCCATGCTAACACATGTACAGAGACTACGGGACTTTGCATACATTGCAAAAGGACACTAGCAAGTGTCCACTAGTGTATTGTCCCTGTGTACCACGAAAGGTCGGTTAAGAATATTCAATGTATTGTAATTTTCTCTTTTTACAGGGAGAAGCTGGAGCTGAGGGGCCAGTTGGCAAAACCGGACCCGTCGGACCTCAGGGACCCTCTGGAAAGGCTGGTCCAGACGGTCTGCGTGGAATCCCTGGCCCTGTTGTGAGTAGACTTTTGTTGATGAAAAACCCTGAATATTTATGCCACAGGACACTCTATATTGTTATGGTATACACAAAAGGCAGGGACACATTTCTACAGAATTTCCAGTGGTGAATAAATTCACGATTAATGCAGAAAAGCTCATGTTTGAAGAGTACTGTTCCAAAATGATATGAATACATTTTGAAAATGGATTATTTACTAAAATCCATAATTCAGTATTTCTGGAATATAATCCAATCTGTAAAAGCATTCTCATTAATTACCATAATTTGATAAAACTGTGTGCTGTCAGTCATTTTGTAAGAGTAGGCATTATTGTTTTTCACATTTTGTAAGTGAACTCTTTGTTTATTCTCAGGGTGAGCAAGGACTTCCTGGTTCTTCTGGTCAAGATGGCCCTCCTGGACCTCTAGTAAGAGACTGTCCCTCTATCTCTCCTAGTAGAAAATCTCTCTACTCTACTGTACAGATGTAGTTGTCTTAGAAGTCCCATGTTGTGCTGAATGCATGCTACCCACAGAACCTGAATGGATAGAACAGTCATTCCCATTCAAATCAATGTTGCAGGATGGTCGGAGCGGTGGCCATTTTTATGTGTACCTTTGGCCTAGCTTTCATATAAACTGATTTGCGGCAAGTCGCTGAGGTGAGATGTTTTGCAGCAAGAACCAAAGGAGCTTCTCCATCTCCTTGCTGCCTTTGGATTGCTAATATGCTAATGGTGTCTAGAAGAGCTAGCGAGAGAAGTACAATCTTTGATAACGCTACATTAACCTTGTTGCTAATGTTAGCTTTCAGTTGAGTCTCAACAGTTTGCTAAGCACTCATGCAACAGACACATCTGCACAGTTCTCAAGCGTGATAGACTTTACAGCCTTAATGCCCATAGTTGTCACCATAGCAACTAACCCTTAAAATTTCATAATCATCATTTTATGCTGTACTAGCCAAATTACCATGGCAAAGAGTGGAAGGACCATTCAAGTTTTGTTATGCTACTGCTGCAGCGCTGGCCCACCTCTTAAGAGGAACTGTTTCTAAAAGTCGAATGTTGTGCTGTTTTCAGCTTTCAGAAGACGCATGGTTTGGTCTGGCACAGTATATTTTTGCGTGTTAATTGGACTCATATAAAAACACTGGCACTGTTGATTTGACAATGTTACTGTGCAGTCATCTGAGAGAAAAGGGTTTTGTGTTACAATATACCAGGTTTGTTCTGATAACATTCAAGACAGTATTGTTTAGCGGTTGCTGCAGTGCCTATGCAGGACAGATACAGGAATGAGACTTCTGCGATGGCTGTCACTGTGTAATAGTTCTAATTCATTTCACTGACAGCTGTGCTTGACAAACTGATTCTTTTTCTCCACAGGGACCCCCTGGACTTCCTGGTATGAAAGGTGACTCCGGCTCCAAGGGAGAGAAGGCAAGACATTATTATGATGCTAATCTCAAATTGCTTCATTGTGTATTCCTCATATCCGCTTATATGCGCCTTATCTGAAGCCTCCAAAGTAAGCAAACATCTAGGGCTATTGCCTCTATCGCTTTGTTCACTTTCTCCCAGTGAGATGAAGAAAGGTCTCGCTCTATGGAGTTTTCACACAATGATTTAGTGCAGCGAATGAATATGTATAAGTCCGATAATATCATCTTTGTAATGGTCATTGGTTTAATGCCAGCATGCAGTAGTCAAATGGGATAGAAGCAGATGGCCATAACTCTGTCTAGCAGCAGATGCCGAGGCAGACCACCATTGTTAAATATGACGACCACTATAAACACGCTAATAATTTATTTGTAGAACTAAGACAGAACTCTGGTCCTCTGGACAGACATTGTTCATAAAATTACAGGTGGATTTGCATATTAGTTTCACTTTGAATAAGGACTTTCATTTTCTTTAACAGTTATGTGGATAATGAATGGACATTATGAATGAATGGAATTAAACTTTATTAGATATGAAATTACTTTTCTGTCAAATGGGTAATTAGTATAAATATTGTTTTTAGTCTGTAATTTTGTTTCTCTGCTTTTGTCTTTCTTTTTGTTCTTTTTTTTCTCGCAGGGTCACCCAGGTTTGATTGGTCTGATTGGACCCCCTGGTGAGGCCGGAGAAAAGGGAGACAGAGGATTGCCTGGACCTCAGGGTACTGGTGGTGGCAAGGGTGATCCTGTAAGTCAACCTCTGTGTCTAGAAGAATATGCTTTATTATGTAGTTATGCTCTCCATAGGAACGTAACTACACTGACTTTGTGTGCAATGGTATGCAGTCATAGTACTATAAGACGCGTTGGACAAACTCATCCGTCTGATATCAAATCTTAAATGGGACCTCCATTCATTGTATCCTGATCGATGTCTTCTGTTGTCTGTCAGGGTATCGGTGGCTCTCAAGGCCCTCTCGGCCCTCCTGGTCCTCCTGGTATTCCTGTAAGTTCCTCTTCCTGTCAAACAAACAAATATATTTTTCCATTCTGTCATATCATGACTGTTGTTCATCTCTCTTAATTTTGCCTTATCTTCAGGGCCCTCAAGGATCCAAGGGATCCAAGGGATCAGGCGTAAGTTATGGTCTTCTCCCTCTCCATATTGTATATTTACCAGCGTGTGTCTCGTTGGACTGGGTTCCCTCTTAATTGTGCTCACAATCCTTTTGTTCCCTTCAGGGTTCAACGGGTCAAAAGGGAGACACTGGAATGATTGGACCACCTGGACCACCTGTAAGTTAACTGTTCAATTTACTGTTTAAATCTGGGTAGATCCAGATGTCTGCCCAAGCCTTATGCTCATAAATGCACTAAGGATGCTCTAAAGATGAGGCAGCAATAGCGTTAACAGGTTAGAGAAGTACTGTACTGTCATCATGCCACTAAGCAAGACTTTGAATTCCCAGTAGAGTAGAAGATTGTTGCATTGGACTACTGTAGACGGCCATTACTGAAAAACAGCATGCATACTCCTTGATAAATACATGTTGATAAAGATAACCTACTCTGGCTATGACCTTTCACCTCTGTGCTACAGGGTCCCCCCGGTGACATCATCCAGTCGCTGCCCATCCAGCAGGCTGCCAGGAAGACCAGGCGGCAGGCTGAGATGCAGGGAGACGAGGCCTTGGCCGACTACGGTATGGACGCCATGGGTATGGAGGGAATGGAGGACGTCTTTGGGTCCCTCAACAACCTCAAACAGGACATTGAGCGCATGAAGTTCCCCATGGGCACCCAGGACAATCCTGCCAGGACCTGCAACGACCTGCACCTCAGCCAGCCTGACTTCCCAGATGGTAGGGTGGGAGGGTGGTGTTCATCTTAATGTTAACAATGATTCAGAATTATAAAGTTGTATCATGTGATGGTATTAGTAGTTGTTGTGTGGGTAGTAGTGGTATTACTTTACTCATCCCACAGCAGTTCAAGTTCAAGTTTGTTTATTTATCACAAGCATGTCTCTTGGACTTTACAGAGAACGAGCCTAACTAGAGCTAACTGATCAGCAATCAGTTGTAGAACAGAGTGATATAAGACACAAGGAAGAAAACAAAACACAAGGAAGCAGAACAAAGCACAAGACACACAATAGCAAGGAGAAACCTCTAAGAAAACCTTATTAGGAAATAAAATAGAAGAAACCTTGGGCGGGCCAAGTCAAAGAGGGATCCCCCAACGGGACGGCTGAGCGTCCAATAGGTGACGAGACAAACAGTGGAATGGACAGTAACATGACAATTGGCAATACACAGAGTGCAGTCAGAAAATTGCTCACAGAAACACAGTATACAGTAAATAATGATCAGTGTCTTTGCTACTGAGAAAACACAGTAAGATGGGTCAGATATAACTGTCTTCAATCCAAAGCCTCGCCTCAGCAGGAGCAAACAACTGCCTGAACCTCCCTGTAGACATTCTGCCAAGTGGAAACCTATTGCTGAAATAACTCATGTGTGGCATCAGTATATTGTGAAATGGATGAGCGATCTTGTCCAAGATGTTGCAGACTTTAGACAAGAGAAAAAGAGCAGTGAAAAAGAGGAGAGATACTCGATGATGACCTAGGGTCCAGACGTTGTGCAATAGTTGAATAAATGTTGGAGCGTTGGAAGCGGTGTGCGCTGTTCTCCTTTTTCTTTTAAATCAACTTTAGACAAGAACACGTAGCATAGAGGCCAAGGCAGTGCAGACTATCACTGCCTTCAATCTCGTGTGTGTGTGTTTCCCTCCCAGGCGAATACTGGATTGATCCAAACCAGGGATGCATAGGAGATGCCATCAAGGTGTTCTGTAACTTCACAGCAGGAGGAGAAACCTGCATCTTCCCAGATAAGAAATCCACAGGAGTAAGTAATGGGCAATGACTGTGTTAGCATACATTATTACCAGTCCTGGATCAAGTGGTGTTTGCAAATAATTCTCAGCGTTTGCCTCAAAGACCCCATGAAAAAGCATCTTTACTTTATGTCCATAATGCAGTGAGGGATCATGCAAAAGTCTAAACCAATGGAAGGTTGGTTTAGACTTTAGAGAAACAAGTCAGGGAGAGAAAGGTAATTTTGTTTGATGGGAGGGGCGGAACTGTTCAAAAATCTGATGGTTTTAGTAAAAGTAATGGGAGTTCATTCAGTTCATGGGACTTTAACCTGGTACCAAATGGGTGGGGTTTGCCTCATAGGAAAATACAGTTAGAGCTGGAGACCATCATAGGAACCCATTACCCATCTGGTAATTAAAGTAGGTTGAAATAAACACATATTTGTGACTAACCAACCAAAGTCTGCACACAACTACTGCAATATTAACATGCTTAGAAGTGATCGTTTTGTCGTTAATTTGATTATTTGTTTGTTCTTTACAGGTTAGAATATCCAACTGGCCCAAGGAGGCTCCAGGTTCATGGTTCAGTGAATTTAAACGTGGCAAAATTGTAAGTCAACCCAAGCCGACTTCCTATTTTGTCTCCTTTTTTGTATTACCTCTCACTAGACGTTCACATCCTTTTTAGATAAGTTTTCAATTTTGCAAGTTTATCAAACACTTTGCCACTCTCTCTCTTTCCTGTTCTACTGTCTTCTGTCATACATCCCTCCCTCCATCTCCCTCCATCTCCCCTCACCCCCTTACCTCTTTCCCTCCCTGTTATTTTCCTCCCTCTGTCTTTCCTTCTCCTTCTTTCTCTCCTCCATTCCCTCTTCCCCCTCCCTTTTTCCCTATCTCCCTCCCTCTTTCCTTCTCTCCCTTCTCCATTCCCTGTTTCTCTCTCTCTCCCTATCTCTTTCCTTCTCTCCATCCTTCCTTTCCTCCTCCATTCCCTCTTCCCCCTCCCTTTTTCCCTGTCTCCTTCCCTCTTACCTTCTCTCCCTTCTTCATTCCCTCTTTCCTTCTATCCCTTCTTCGTTCCCTCTTTCCCTCTCTTTCCTTCTCTCCATCCTTCCATTTCTCCTTCATTCCCTCTTCCCCCTCCCTTTTCCCTATCTTCCTCCCTCTTTCCTTCTATCCCTTCTTCATTCCCTCTTCCCCTCTCTTTCCTTCTCTCCATCCTTCCCTTTCTCCTTCATTCCCTCTTCCCCCCTCCCTTTTTCCCTATCTCATTACCTCTTTCCCTATCTCCCTCTCTCTTTCCTTCTCTCCATCCTTCCTTTCCTCCTCCATTCCCTCTCCCCCCTCCCTTTTTCCCCATCTCCTTCCCTCTTACCTTCTCTCCCTTCTTCATTCCCTCTTTCCTTCTATCCCTTCTTCATTCCCTCTTTCTCTCTCTTTCCTTCTCTCCATCCTTCCCTTTCTCCTTCATTCCCTCTTCCCCCTCCCTTTTCCCTATCTTCCTCCCTCTTTCCTTCTATCCCTTCTTCATTCCCTCTTCCCCTCTCTTTCCTTCTCTCCATCCTTCCTTTTCTCCTTCATTCCCTCTTCCCCCTCCCTTTTCCCTATCTTCCTCCCTCTTTCCTTCTATCCCTTCTTCATTCCCTCTCCCCCTCTCTTTCCTTCTCTCCATCCTTCCCTTTCTCCTTCATTCCCTCTTCCCCCCTGCCTTTTTCCCTATCTCATTACCTCTTTCCCTATCTCCCTCTCTCTTTCCTTCTCTCCATCCTTCCTTTCCTCCTCCATTCCCTCTTCCCCCTCCCTTTTTCCCTATCTCCTTCCCTCTTACCTTCTCTCCCTTCTTCATTCCCTCTTTCCTTCTATCCCTCCTTCATTCCCTCTCTCCCTCCTTCCCTCCTTCTCTCCATCTGTCCCTCAGCTGAACTACGTCGACGCGGCAGAAAGCACCATCAACACAGTGCAGATGACCTTCCTGAAGCTGCTGAGCTCCTCGGCACGGCAGAACTTCACCTACATCTGCCACCAGTCTGTGGCCTGGTACGACGCCAAGGCCGACAGCTACGACAAGGCGCTGCGCTTCCTGGGCTCCAACGATGAGGAGATGTCCTATGACAATAATCCCTTCATCAAGGCCCTGTCAGACGGCTGCTCGGTAGGCACACGCTGTTTAACTGTCGTTTTTTTTTTCTTTATTTAACCAGGAAATCCCATTTAGAAATGTCTTATTCGAGACAGAGACCTGGCCAATAAAGTTACGGCATCACAAATATGTAGTTACTGGAAAAAAGTAATAAATTACACATTACTCCTTACTTTTCTTAAAAGTAATGAATTACTTAACTTATTACTCCCCTGGAAAAGTAATTTGTTACAATACTCATTACATTACTTTTGTGTTACACCCTAAAACGATTGTGCTAGACGTACTTGCGTTCATTGGGCCAATAAATATTGTAGACCTAAGCCCACATTACCAGCAGAAGTAATGACAGACACTGAATCTTTTACGGTTTTTAATCAAGATAGAGCCTACAGCATTAAATACTGACTTTTTGAGTTGTATTTGCCACTTTGTTGGCTCGTTCATGTGCGCTCTACTTGCAATTCCGATATGTCCAACATGACTTGAAGGCAGGAGAAGACAAGGGGAATCTTTATTACGCCATGAAAGTTGTTAAAAAGGATAAAGAATGTAACGCAAGTAACAACCTGTCTGTTTGATCAGTAACTGTAATGTGATTACTGAAATTGGAACGGTCATGCCTTACTTGACTCAGTTACAGGAAAAAGTAATGCGATTACAGTAATGCATTACTTTACTACACTGGTTGCTGTAGACAAACATCATACTGCAATGTATACAGAATGAGCAAGAATACGATCAAGTGAAGTCAGTTTTACTTTATTACTATCACGGTGTAAAAGCAGTCTAGCAGCATCAAGGGCCAAGCCTAATTAGATCTTGGCGAAGCATAGGCAGTTCCTTATTGATTCTGCCTCAGTGGATTTATATGATGCTTGGTAATTAATATAGTAATGCCAATGATGACAGTCTGTTTTTGGTTTATGGAGTGGAGTTTGGACTTTTTCTCAAATACAAGAGATACCATAGATAGAAACCTCCAGTCGATTTTAAAGCTGCACAGTTCCCTTATAAGAGGGAAATTTGAATGTCTAAAATAACAAAAAAAAAGATAAGGATAAAGATATTGCAGTCAGTACTTAATAAATAATGTGTACCAAGAATAAAATTGAATCCCTGCAGTTTGATGATGGGGAGAAGTTTTTACCCTTGTTGTAGGATAGGATAGGATAAAGTATATCCTATCCTATCCTATCCTATCCTATCCTATCCTATCCTATGCTATTTACAGTACAATGAAGCATTTTCTTGACTTCCTGTTCGTTCTTTCAAAAGATTATTCTTTAGACTTACAATACAAATAAAATGTAAAATGCATACAGCTTAACATCTCCACTAAAAGATTGTGAGAACCATACCTACATGACCTTACTCATAACCCTCTCCACCCTCCCCCCCCCCAGCTGAAGCAGGGCTACTCTAAGACGGTGATGGAGATCAACACCCCCCGCATCGACCAGGTGCCCATCATCGACGTCATGCTGAATGACTTTGGGGACCCCAACCAGAGGTTCGGCTTCGAGGTCGGCCCCGTCTGTTTCCTCGGCTAGACACGCCCCCCTCTCCCTCCCCCCCGGCCCCCCCATCCCCGCTGAAGGACAGGGTCAGAGGGCACATATTAACACCCACATGCTGAGATCTGACAACCTTCGCCTTCTCTCCTCGCGAACCAAACCTGTGTTCTTTTTTGTTACCAAGAAGATCCACTCAAGCACGGAGAAGAAGAAGAAGAAGAAGAATAAGAGTGCCCCCCGACCCCGTCATGGAAGCTTTGACCAGGGGAAACTACTCCTCGCCCTTGTAGGGCCAGAATCACATGACTTTAAGTTAGTAATGGGAGTGACATCAGGAAAAGGACATTTGATGCCGTGGCGGACAGTGGCGTACTTTTAGCACCAGAGAGAGGATCCACTCACCCCAAGCCCCACCCTCCCTTGCCCCTCCCCTCCCACCAAGCCTCCCTCTCTGGATGCTGCAGGTGCTGCTCTGAATACAACCACAGAGGTGCTTTTGTGCAGAACCACAAAACACCCAAGGTGCTACAAAAAGTGCTTTTTGATAAAACTGTAATTATTATTATTATTTTGTACAATACTGTTCCTTTCCGAATCCACTTTCAAAACTTGCATGTGTCCCAGCTCTTAAGGTTTGAATAAATGTTTGATAAACTATATAGAAATAAATTTGCAATAAATATATTTGTTTGTTTGAAATGTCTGTTAAGAACTAATTTGGTAAGAAATATTATGTTGTCTTTTGAAAACGTTCATGATATACATCAATTTGACAAAAGTTCCACAATTTGTAAGTATGAAAAGTTCCTTTTGTAAATAATATACATTTCATTATTTGACCCCACTAAGAACAAACAAAACTGGAACACAACACCTAACTCAAACTCATTTTCTCATAAATGACTCGTGTTTTTAACATACTTGGCATGCCCGTTAGCAAATTCAGCCATAGTAAAAATGAAATAGTAATATAAATATTGAACTGCTGAATTGCAGTATTAAATCAATAAGAGAGGGCTTATTTTACCAGACAGACTTTTTTCTTTCAGATGGTATACCTCAATTGCTCCAAAAAAAATGTTGAGATATTTGGATGTTCAACCATGTATATATCTTGATTATACAATTAAGTTTATATATGTGGGTGGAATATCTGTTTCACAAAGGAAGAAAAACATTTTGTGTAGTTCAATCTGTCCAGTTGTTATTTTTTTTTTTTTAATATAAATACACAAAACAGCCCTGTCGATACCGATTTTTCTTTTGTAACAATGAGGAAATGTTTTCATGTGCTTTGGATGGTTCATTCAAAAATATTAAAACTGGATTCTGAACAATGTTGGGTTGAATGTCTATTGCTGGCTACTTGTGTGCAGAAACGATTACTCATACAGTACTCTTGTTGTGATTCTATGCTGTCTTATACTTATTACTTTCCTTCACCATATTAATTTAAGATTAGGAGGATTAGCAGTAACAAGTGTTTGGGTGCATGTGATTGATTCTAATGAGTCATCCTCAGCCCAGGCAGTCTGATCTCTCCCACTGTCTTTCTCTGACTCAGATTTGACTTTGATCAAGATCTGTCTGCATCTCCGCCTCCTTAGCTTTCGGCCATAATAGCAAAGACTTCAGAGCCGCTTTCAAACCTGTGTAACTACAGTATGTTTACAACCTATGTAAAACTGAAATAAATGTATGGTGCCTTGCCAAATGCACATTGCAATGGTTTGCATTCACTTAAAGATGATGCTATATTCATTAAAATCACAATGAGGGGAACTGAGGGAACAGAATCAATGTATTAGGCTAAACAGTGATGCATGATGGTCACACAATGATTATTTATTGATACTTGCTGTAGCTTTGCATGTATGTTCAGACTGTATGTGCAGGCACTGGATGACAATAATAATCCCCAGGCTGTTTCAGGTTCCTGAGGCTAAAACCACAAACAGTCTCCTGTTTCCCAGTCTTCTTAACACCTTTGAGTATACCAGCCCTCCCTTTAAATTGCCTTTATTTTCAGACTGACAATCATACATTGTTGAAATTCTGTTTGGGGTTTTGAATGGGAGTCATAAAAACTGTGCTACCTATGAATGACTATGTAAACATACAGTTCAAGTAAAAGCATAGAAATTACCAAAACCATCACTTTTCTGTGACAGCACCAATCCATTGTAATACAGAACAACATGCTGTGTCATTCCAGAGGAGCTCCAGGGTCATTTCTTTATCAGTTCAGTTCAGTTTGTTCTCTACATAGCATCAGCCTGTATATGCTTCTTGATGCTTTATGTCAAAATTTTCTTGATTTCCATTATTTTAAAGTGAAATTATATGGTTATGGGTATTGCAGGAACTATGATTCACTACATAATCCAGCCTGTTTGCATACTATGCAGAGCTTTTGTCAGTGCTGGTGAAGTGTCTACAGCAAATGCAAATTGAGAGTAATTATCTTTTCTTCCTAGGGAGTTTGTTATTTTAGCAGTGGCGGGTATGAAGGAACAGGATACACTGTTGATAATAAAGCGTATAAATCACAGGATACAGTTTGAAGAATAGATGTTACAGAACAGTGAATATGATGTTCCATCAGTCTGAAACGGCAACAACAACAACAAAAACATAAATCTGGATTGTTGTTCTTGTTCATGTCTTCCTGTAGGAGTGAGTGTCATACGCTATGTGAAGGGGTTCATTCTTAAAAGCTATATTATGTCCAGTGTTAAAAAAAAATGGTTACTTTAGAATCATGACTCAAAAATAAAGACAAGTCCATCCTTAAAACTAATTTAGTAAGAAAACATCTCAAATGGGCAATAAGTAAGATTTTTACATCCCCAAACGGCTGTTGATCAATACCAATGACTCAGCTTGTACTCTTGTTTTGGTAGAAAAACTTTCCCACCCACTGGAATTTCAAGACACTTATACAACAATTACTACTACTACGAAGGCTAAAAAGCCTCGTTCTCTCTCTGTGCCAGAGACTTGTGTAGGAGGAGACAAATTCTACCATTGTTGTTGCAATTCCTACTGGTTGCTGATAGAGGTCGATAAACATCATGGATTACTTAATGTCCCTTTAAAACACCTAAGAATAATAAAAATATAGAATTTTACTTTACACGTGTTCTCAGTCCTCTCAGATTATTAGATATCAGTAATGAATAGATCTGCTGATGTCACTTTTTAAGCAAAACTTGATTCAATGAGAGACTTCCTTTCAAATGTCTTTCAAAATTCATCACTCCCAGCTTTTGGAAACTTGGTACTGAAAAATGCATGAACCGTTACTGGAATACTGTTTACGGAATAAATTATTTACTTACTTATTTCCAATGGCAACCACACAATAATCACATAACAAAGCTATGTTTCACAGCCTCATCTTCTGCCATGTCTCAGCGATGCTTTTAGCCTAATAGAGAAAAACAATCTGACTTTTGTGAGGTCTGTTTAGAATCGGGCGGCTGTGTGCATTCCAAAGAGGGTTTTTATTCTGCTGTGTGAATCATTACATCTGTTAGTAGATCTCTCCATGTACTTACTAAAACCTCAATAGTGTCATTGTGGTCTGGCCAGTGAAAGCACATATGGTGATGAGTAATCATTGAGTGTGCCTGACAATTTGGCTAGCACTGATGGCCTATGATCAAAACTGATATTTTTTTTGTTTTTGGTGTTAGTTAATAGAGGTGCCACCTGTTTTTGTCTTTTTTGGCAGAACAATGAGTTTTTGGTGTAAGGTGAGCAAGGCTGCCATGAACTGCTGAATCAAAACAAGGAGAGCCGAAGGAAAATGAACCATATAATCCAATGAGAGGCAGTATGCAAAGGAAAGAGAGAAAGAAAGGAGAGGAGAGGAGAGGAGAGGAGAGGAGAGGAGAGGAGAGGAGAGGAGAGGAGAGGAGAGGAGAGGAGAGGAGAGGATTGTGACTGTGGATGTGAAAATTTCAGCCAAGTTAATACATTTTCTCGCTCTTTCCTTTTTGGATGCTGTGAACTGCTGAATTCTCACTCTGCTATTCTTACACATCCATTCTCCCTACCCACTTAATCCTTTCCAGGGTCATGGACGGTCCCATCACAGGACTAACGCAGATAGACAGACAATCACATTCAAAGCTATACAGACAATTTAGAGCCTCCAGAATCTGCTGAGTCTGACTTGCATGTGTTTGGGAAGTGGGAGGAAGCTGGAGCCGCCCACGCAAACAATGAGAGAACAATCAAACTTCACACACAAAGCGCCGGGGCTGAGGCTCAAACCCAGATCCGTCTTGTTGTGAAGCAGCAGTGCTAACCACTGATCCAGCCTGCCACCCCCGAAGTCTTATACATGCACCCAGTAATGATGTCCTTACAAACCACCCTACCATGTCTGTGTAACAGGGTTGTGAAAAGGCTCCGGCTGAGTGAAATGAATTGTATCAGTGAAGGACTGGGTCTGGTTTTCGTGACACGCTGCACATAACTTGAGGAATATAAACTTTTGCCTAAAGGTTTGAGAAGCAGGCTGGTGACTGGCAGATTGCTGGTTTATATCCCTGGACAGATGGGGGAAAGTCTGGGCAGTTAACTATCATCGAGCTGCTCTCGACCCAGGCACTTAACCTCCAACTGTTTCAGCGGAGCTGCTTACTGACCAGGAATAGAAGACTGTTGCTGAACTGAGATCCCAGGTGTGGAAGTATGTAGCAAAAGAGCTGAACAAGAGCATATGTACTCAGCAAAACACTTCTCAGAATAAAGGAAGCTAAAAAAATGAGTAGTCTGTAAGAGCCAGCACCGTGTACTTTACCGCAGTATTGAGCAACACTGATGTCTCCTTTGTTGCTCTTCCATATAGATAATTACTTGTTCTCTCTGTTGATTTATGTTTTTTGTGCAAGACAGAATTCCTAGAGACACCAATAAATTTGCTGCGTCTGCGACATTAACATCTTTCAATAGTCTATTGATTCCGGCTATTTCATTAAACATATTCTTTGGAGCGATTTTGAAAGCATATTTGAATTGCAAAGGATAACCTGCGCTCATCATGTGTCAACATCAATTTGGACTTGTTCGTGCCACAAAGCAAGCAGCAGCCATTGTTATTGCTGGCGAGGATCTCATCAGCAATGCAGGTCAGGGCTTACAAAAAGCCTTTGTTCAAGTGCGCCAAGAAAACTTCTGTCTCCCTCTCCTGTCAAAGACACTCCTTGAGTTCAAGTATTTGTTCAAACTGTATCAATGGGAAGCGCTCCAACAGCAGTGCGCTCCTCCATCGCCCCACCCTCAACCCACCGTCATCCCACCCCACCCCCTCCCCCTCCTGCTGCCTGCTGTGCTGGATGGGGGCCTTGGAGACACCGCTGCTCTTCAGGTCCCCCATTTAAACTAGCTCTCGTACTTGACAGGCATTAGCACTGACTGGAGTGCCGAGAGATATGGCCCCCTGCCTCTGGAACCAAATGTGTCCTCACCGGCCTGTAGGATCAAAGCCTGACAGCGCTTTCTGTCCTCCGTATCCTTTTGCTGCTTCCTCCATTATCTGAATAAAGAAAATAAGAACTTGAACAGGCTTGTCCGTTCTCCTTTAAAAAGGGAAACAGTGATTGGAGTACGAAGGTGGCAGGGCTTCCCACCAGGGTGAAGGTGACTCCTGCAGTCAAGGCCTTGCTCTGGCTGCAGTCTGTGAACAGCTCAGACTCCGGGGGAAGGACTGGAGGGCAATCCAAGTACAGAAGCTGTGGCTCCAGCCCAAGTCAAGCTCTCCAAGTGAAGGTTTCACAGATGGGGGAAAATATGTTAGAAAGTATCTAGCTCTGTTCCAAAATGAGATAACCACCATCTGAAAAAAGTGACAACAGCTATTACACAATAACCGCTAGCACAACATTAAAACTAAAGATGGTGTTGTTTTTAAAGGAAAGTATGTTACTTACATCCTTGGTTGATGAAATTATAATATTTTCACAGAATGGGTCACCTAAATATTACTGAATATTAGAACTGGGTATTGATTTTTTTTTTTTTTTTTCAAGGTGACATTTTTCCCAAATGGTTGTGTAATATACCAAATACCAAATATATAATGTACAAAAATAACTGTCAAATTACCTCTTTTCGATCATTTTAAACATGAAACCACTATCATTTCAGGGCCTGAAATTATTTGACTAATGGCTTTGGAATAAATATTGGCCCACAGAGGAAATGTCATAGCAGTATGCCACAGAAACTTCAATATCCTACTCGTGTGATAAGTTGAAATCGTCTAATCAGTTTCAGTAACGTGACATTTCAGATTCCTCTCCAGGGAAATGAGCTCAGGAACGTTTCCCCTGTTTAATGCGCAGAGTTCGCCTTAATATATTAAAGTAATGCTCAAAAATACCATAATACTCTTCTTCTTCACCCTATCACGCTGCAAATATATCACACTCGTCCACTCACAGACTGTAAAAAAAGACAACAGTAACTAATTTTGAATACTTTGTAGCCGTTGAAGCCAAGATCATGACATAGTATCTTGGTGAAATCTCTCTCTCTCTCTCTCTCTCTCTCTCTCTCTCTCTCTCTCTCTCTCTCTCTCTCTCTCTCCCTCTCTCTCTCTCTGCGCGTGCACACGAACGCAGCAGCAGCCCTAATCTGCATGCCTCAATGTTTTTGTTTTCTATTTTCTTTGCTGCTGAATACCGCCGGCTGTAACTTTTGTCACGGGCGCAGCGCAGCTTCCCGGCGGTTCCTCCTCAAACAAGCTGGATTAATTAAAAGCCAAGACGGGCAGCTGGATGATGTCATATCCGTGAAGAAGGGTCCCTAACGCAAGATTTTCACCGCTGCCCACAAACTTTTGCTCCTTGCAGTGACGAGGTTTCCCCGCTGCCCACATGGCATGCGTAACGGGGATGAGTGTGGATGCAGCCTCGTCAGGGAGCCAGGGGTTTTACCAGCGTGCAGCGGACACGGCGAGAGCCCACGGGCAGAAACTTGCGTGAAATATTCCCGTAAAGGAGGCGGAGGTGGGAAACGTGTTTTTTTTTTTTATTGCAGCCAACAGAATGCGGTCGCTGTCCGTGGTCCTGAACCCGCTGTTGTTTCTGCTCCTGTTCGGATACTGCCCTTCAGTGGTGAGTTTCCTTGACTGCCTTTCATATATCTAAAGAAAAAAAAAAAAAAAGATTTGCTCCTCACTGGAATGAACTTCAACACGACTTGGTCTTTTATGCATAAAGTGAATGTTGTGAAGTTCAGTTAAACAAATGATGATGACTCTAATAGAGGGGGAGCATTTCAGAAAGGTTGCTGAATGATTAATAACTTAGATTAGAAATTAGTCAAATTTCATTTTAATTTCCAGTGCATGTTTGTCTAATTCTTTGCCATTGTCTCTGTAGCCCACACACACACACACACACACACACACACACACACACATACAGTACTGGCAGTAATTGACACAATAAACCTATGCAACATTTGCAAAAATGATGCAAAAATTGAAATCTGAAATAGAAATACAGAATTTAAAGTGGTGGTGGTTTAAAATCATAAAAAAAAAAAACCCAAAACATTACACTGGTCAATTAAGTCCAAATCTCTTCCCAGATAGAAGGGGCTGCACGAAACACCTTGCTACTGGCACATTCTGCATACAATTAACATGGACTTAATCGATTAATAAACAAATATCAGATGTAGACTGTGCATACTATCTATTCATGCTACCTCCCTCTATGTCTTTAAAATGTAATGTTTTCATATGCTTTATATCCTGGCAATTTAAGCTTTGGGGATGGGGGGTGTGTTTGGGACCATTATGGCAAATTAGGAGGAGCAGCTTGCAGATCACCAAGCCATTTGGACAAGCATAATGGTCAATTAGGTCCATCCCGCCCGTGCAGACTCCCATCCCTGTGCCAGTGTCTTGATTACGATGCAGTGCCCTCCCGTAGTATCACCTTGCCATGACTGGAAGTGCTGCACGGAATTAATCTTTAATGTTTTTTCATAAAAACTGGGGACAGTTGGAGGCAAAGGCGATATTCTTTTCGCCATCTTGAGTCAGAAAGTCTAAATTGCTGCCCCAAAAACAAAAGAGGAACCAGCTGTCGGAACAATGTAACGAGAGAAAAACTCCTCGAACAGAGTTCCTCACAAAGAGCCTCGATGGAGAGTGCATCTGACTTGGCTGAGCTACAGATTGGTCTTAATGTGAGGAAATGTGAGTGCGAGGAGAGGGGACAGGATGTGCGTCACCCAAGAGACAGAGGAGAGGGACTATTTCGACAGATTAGTGAAGCTGGCTTCTCTTTAGGAGCCTTTCAAAGCATAGTAACCAAGAGAAGAGCTGAGGCTGTTTTTCTCCTCTTTAATCCCATTCAGCCATGATGCCATGAGAGAGAGGCAGATTCCAGCTACAGTCACGGTGCACCAAGGGACCCAGTCAGTCATATGATTTCCTCGTCTGCCACGATGTGTCCCCAATGTTACACACATGGCCTGCAAGCACTTTCTCTTCCCCCTCTTTTCAGTGAGGTTCTGTTCTTCATGCAATGCAAGTTCTTATTAACCCTGAGCTTCAGAGTTTAGAGTAATTTGCACATGATGAAAAATGATTAAAAAAAAGGAAAAAATCTTGAGATTGTGCAGGTGAGATAAAAAAACAAAAACAAGGGGCTTATAAAAAACATCCATATATTTTACATTTGAGACATTTATCTGACACTCACATCTGGAGCAACTTACAGTGAGGGCAGCAGTAGCATAAGCTTCAATTCCTAGATCACAAACAGTACAAGCAACCAATATTAAGGTGGGCAAGGGTCAGGGCTACACTGCTTTGATGATAGATGTAACAATTTCCCTGCGATCTGATAACGATCACATAAAAGAGACGTGCAAGGAAAAGAATAAAAGCTCGGGAAGAGTGATAGCGTAGACGGCATTTTCATTGTTTGACTTCAAGATAAGAAAATATAAAAGCAAATAGAGGAAGCAGATATGGCAGAAGAGACACGATTCAAAGCTTCAAGGGAGCAATAAAAAACAAAACAGCAAACCCTGCATTGCAAATACAAAATTGATTGTGTGAGCAGCTGTTTCATTCTGAAAATGAAACACGGAATGCATTCTGTGGCAACGGTATGAACCGTTATCCCAAAGTGACATATTATGATGCTAACTAGAAAAAAAAAACAGTCTCTGGGAAGTGAATGCGATGAGTCAAAGCCTGTGCTTTCTTCTTGGCGTGACTCCTTCGCCTGCTCAGAGGGGACCCGATCTTTCATGGTTGATTCCAAAGGCTCTTTAAACTGTTCAGGCTGACAGGCAAGGATGAATGGAATAAGGAAAGGGTACCTGCACTGTAAACAGGGCAATAAACTTCACTTTTCTATCCACCAGATGCAATAGCTGGTGGATGCCAAAGTTCACCCGTTATTCTCACTATTTCACCAGCCAGATTGATTTTTAGAATGTAAAACAACCGTCGAATAACAGTTGGCTGCCTGCCAGAGTGGCTGCTAGTGTAGACAATTTTACCAACCACAGTCAAAGTTTACCATTATTTGGCTGGTGGCTGGTGTTAATTTCCCATGCTGACAGTAAACCATGACTGAAATGGTTTATTTTGCATTCCATATTGGTCGAAATACTATTTGTTTGTCTGATAAGCATCAAGTTTTTCTAGCACTTATGGAGACTAACAAAAACTTTGATCAATAGTTTAGAGAAAAAACTCTCTTTCGCTGTGTACACTGTGACATTGGTTGATGGTGCTGTATTGTAATACGTTGCATTGGTTTATGATGCATAACTTTATGTTCTTTATGTTTTATGCTCTAGTGCTGTGGAGCATATTGGATGTAATAA
This sequence comes from Centroberyx affinis, assembly GCF_046629955.1. Taxonomy (NCBI): domain Eukaryota; kingdom Metazoa; phylum Chordata; class Actinopteri; order Beryciformes; family Berycidae; genus Centroberyx; species Centroberyx affinis. The sequence continues at coordinate 163,230 of NW_027278929.1, forward strand.
AGAATGGGAAAAAAAAAGCTTGCACAAATCAGGTTTATCTCTTTCTCCCAGTGGGACTTCGAGTTGAGGCATTAGAAGGCCCAGTGGGGAGAAACAGAAGAATTTCAACACTCGGGTTATTTATCAAGGCCAGAAAACAGTATTTATTGTAGCGGAGGAAACTCACGGGAGACCGTGTACTGTGAGTGGAGGAATATCTTACAGCAAAACCACTTTGTTCTTCCGAGGCCCAGACTTTTTACAAGTCAGTGGAATCGGTTGGTGTCAGTGCTTTGGGGGCATAAGGCAGCAAAATGGATGACCCATAAGGAAAAAATAAGAAAACATAACAGCTGTGTGCCAGGATTTTATAATAGTGATATCATCAGCGTTGAATTTATTTTATGTGCGTGTGTGTGTTTGTGCCTGTGTCTTTGTCTCTGCAGACCATCAGGCCAAAAGAAGGGTGGCAGGTGTACAGCTCGGCGCAGGATGCAGACGGGCGGTGCATCTGCACGGTGGTGGCACCTGAACAGAATCTCTGCTCCAGAGATGCCAAGGGCAGACAGCTCCGCCAGCTCCTGGAGAAGGTTTGTGTGTGTGTGTGTGTGTGTGTGTCACTGTGTGTGTGTGGGTGCATGTGCGCGCGGGAGTGTGGGTTCTTGCAAACACATTCACACAATCACGCATAAATCTGTTTACATGACCACACACATACTGTTGACGCAGAGATACATAGTTCACAGACAAACACACACACACACACACACACACACACATTCTCTCTCTCGCACACATGCACATACACACACACACACACACACACAGCTCCTTATTTCTCATGCACACACATAAATACACATACACACATCACACCGATTTCTATCTTTATTCATGCTTCTCTGTTGCCTTAATCCTCAGAGAGATTGCACCAGCGAGGTCCTTAACCCCATTTTCTACTTCTGCTTATATTACATGGATGACATCAGCTGAATGGATCCTTGTGTGGACCAGAGCACTCTCCAACTCACCTTAGCCGCACTAGAGCGCCCTTCTTTTGCAACAAAGTGTTCAAGGCTATTGCTAAGGTCTTAGAGTATTATGCGGCTTAAACGTCTGATTAGGAATATTTTTTTGGTTGCTGTCAAATGCACACCCACTATCCTCAGAAAGCCCAATTTTCAGGAATAATAAAAAAAAAAGAAACCAGCCTTATTTTTATTGAAATTATAGTATGTGTTTTGAGCTGGTTCAGCCTTTCCCAGGGTCATTGAAGTAGCTCTAAAAATAAAAGCACACACAAGCAATTCAAGTAAAAACAGGAAAATCCCCCAAAATCAAGGTTGCAAGGTTCTTCCATGACAGCAGTGATTTACTGCATCATCTACAAACAACAAACAAACAACACGGCACTGGAATTGCTTTCCTCAATTTGAATGCCGAATATGGAAACATTGCTTTAGCCTACATTTTAATGTTGTTCGCCAAAGGGTGTTCTCTGTCATTCACTGGGGCTTTTGACACTAATGTACTAAGCTGCCCCAGGGCTTCAGTGAGGCCATTTCAGGATCTCTCAACCAGAGCCAGAGAAGTATGCAAAACACAATGTGTGAGCATGGTGCCACTTTGCTGGTCATATGCCGCAACGATGTTGGCCGGTTACAATGAGAACCAAAGAGAGGAGGGAGAAAGGAGAGAGAAGAGGGGAAAGAAAGAAAGAGAGAGAAAGGGAGAGAGAAAGGCACTCAAGGCTGAAATAAGCTTTGTATACTGTACCAAGTCATCTTGAACACATGGCCCATAAACCTAGTGAGTTTTTGTTAAAGCAGAGAGAATCGCATGAAGGTTTCTGTATTGAATATCAGCTCTAAATCCTACATGGGCGGGCGTGCAATACGTGATCAAAGCTGATGAGCTGACTGTGTATGCATGAAACTGAAAAGGAAAATCTTGAGAACATTTTTGAATGAGGATCCATCCATACAAGATGAAATATAAGTCCTGAAAAGCTGAACAAACAAACCGACACAACTATTCTATTCCATGTAACGCATTTAAAGCTCCATTCAGTTCACACATGGATGGTTAAAAGACAATCACAGTGGAGGTCAAAATGTTGATTGGCTGCTCGGGAAGTTAGAACATGGCAGAGCACTGAAAGGCTGAACATTGAGGACATTTTAATCTCACTGTGGACGGAAAAATCAATGCTGTGCCGTTTCATTCTTTTCAAAAGGTGCAGAACATGTCCCAGTCAATCGAGGTGCTGAACCTGCGGACGCAGAGAGACTTTCAGTATATCATGAGGATGGAGAGCCAGATCAAAGGACTGCGGTCAAAGTTCCGACAGATCGAATCGGACAGGAAGACACTCGTCAACAAAAACTTTCAGGTATGTTGGGTTTGATGTTTAAATCTGCGAGAAATGTGACCGGATAGCCTGCGGCAACATCTCCTGTGAAGTTCCCTGAAAAGTGTCTGAATTGATAAATAAACAGTCATTCCTGATTAGATCAATGTAGGTTTGCCACCACATAGTCATGTATAATATTCTCTTAGAAACTTGACAGGGCTTGTAGACGGCGTCCCAGAATGGATACTGATGACTCATTTTTTATTGACAATAATGACACAGATATTGATGGTTATTTATTCATTTAAAGTCCCCATGAAATGAACTCCCATTACTTCTACTTCCTGGAAAACATCTATTTAATGGTGACTCATGCTGCACTAGGAAGCATAAATATACATTTCTAACCAATACAACTATCCCAATCCCGCCCCTCTGAATCCCTCCCATCAAATAAAATCGTCTTTCTCTCCCTGACTCCACTGGTTTAGACTTTTGAATGATCCCTCATTGCATTATGTCCCGCATGTTTCAACAGGAGATGCATCAAATCCAGGTAGCAAAGATGCCATTTCATGTGGTCTTTAACCCTTATTTAACCAAGCAAGTTGGCAAAGATCACTTTATTTTTTGGAGCGATGACCAAGGAGAGTAGTTCCATGGGATAGGAACAGTTAAACACATTTACACACTACACATCTACCACCACAGTCTTGCACTTTTGGCCACTGAGCAGTTTGGGGTTGTTGTTGTTGAGCGTTAACTCTGCTGCCCTTTCCAGTCACAAGCCTGCTTCTCAAGTTATTAAGTTTTAAAAACTTTTCTTAAACAAGTGATAAACTGCCAATATTTGTTTCATTTTTTTGGAACCAGATCTCTGTTATTCTGCCTTATTGACCTGATATTGACCGTTGCAACACAAAATTCTTGAAACAACTGTATTAGAAACAAGTGGAATTGTCTTCCCTCATTGGCAGAATTTTTCACATTTTCTGAAAAATATTATTGTAAGACTGAGAGAATTAAGTTGTTGAGATTGGCTTTTCAGCAGTGCACTCTCTCTCTCTCTCTCTCGGTGTAATCCAGGAGCTCAAGGGGAAGATGGAGTCCCTGCAGCCACTGATCCCTGTACTGGAGCAGTACAAGACAGACGCCAAGCTCATCTCCCAGTTCAAAGAGGAGATCAGGAACCTGTCTGGAGTGTTGATGGGCATCCAGGAGGAGATGGGAGCCTATGACTATGAGGAGCTGCAACAGAGGGTCCTGAACCTGGAGAGTCGGCTCCGCAACTGTATGAGCAAACTCAGTAAGTCCGTTGTTGAAAAGGGGATGTGGGCACAGTGGCCCTGCACTGTCCTGTACCTGAAGGGTCACAGGTTGGAGATTTAGTTATACAACATTTTGTCAGAGCAGAGCTGCTGTGGAGGCAGACATAATGTTACTGGTCGAGTTGAAAAAGGCAAGAGGTAAGAGAGGAGGAACCTAATATTAAGCATATCACTCTTGCTACTAACTGAAAAAAAGCAAATGTCATCAAGGTTAGCTAGTTAGTTTAGGTATCTTAGCTACCTATGCTGACCTTCCAAGATCATGAATGGTTATGAATGAATGACATTTTTTTCGTTTATACTTTGACCAGAGTTTCTTCTTTGCCATTCAAGATTGCCAGTTGGCTAACTTGCACTCCAAAAAAACTGTAGTTCTTTGGCTCATTGGCTCCTTGAGGATTAACTCCAGTGCAGCTCTGCCTCTGAGAAATGTTTGTATAACTAAAACTCCAATCTGCCTGTCCATCAACACTGACGTGGCTCGTCAAAGTGTCCCTGAACACTGAATCCTTGCTTAAGGGCATTAGCTAAAAAGCTAGCATGTAAACACAAATAAGATGTGACTAGAGGTCTGACTGAGTTTGAGTTGATTACTTTAGCATTCATTGTGCATGGGCCTTGACGGACCTGGGTAAAAGAGCAGTGGAATACTTAATGGGGAACTTATCTTGGAAGTGATACTGAATATCATTTGGCACTATTGAAGTGTCTGGCAAGGTGAATCAAGTGCACCTCAACTAGTTCAAATATCACAAACCAAATACAATACATGTTTACCTGGGTCTGACAGGTGGTGAGTGGGTAATAGTTGTTGTAGTCTGTGTGTGGCAGTTTCTCTTCTTTGGCAGTATGTCTCTAATAGCAGCAGAAACTCTCTGCTTGTGTCCAGATGTTCAACATCTGGACACATCTGGACCATCTTTTTGATTGAAGAATGTGCCACTATCAGAAATAAGCAATCCAGTGCTTTATGATTTATTCCAGTATCAACACCATAACATTGGCTGTTGTTGATGTATCATGTGGAGGCGGAGCAGTATGCACTGTGTGTGACCAGAGTGTGTGATGTGTTCCCAGCATGTGGCAAGCTAATGAAGATCACTGGGCCACTGACAGTGAAAACTTCAGGGACCAGATTTGGAGCCTGGATGACTGACCCACAAGCATCTCCCAAAAACAACAGGGTGAGTTGAGCTAATGTGCTTTGCAGTGTGTTGCAAGGCTCTGAAACAACTGTCAGTGGTTCAATAATTTACATAAAATTGCTCCCCTCCTGTTTTCAGTGGGGAGATGCTGCTGAATTTCAACACCACCCCCAAAAAATCTTTTTTTTGTACACATTAACCAGTGAGATCAAACACAAAACTTGTTCCCGTTTCCTGACCATTTGGATGATGACTATTTTGAATCATTGTAACTGAACCTGTTAGAGCCATAAGGTACATCAGGTTTATTTAGCATATTGTGCCTCATTTGAATCATTTGTAGTTATAAGAAATTTAATCTTGCGTTAATATTGTATTTGACGTTATGTCATTTGGAATGCTTAACATTTGATTTGTGATGTTCAATCATATTTATCTAGTAGTGATTTATCTAAGATGCTTATCTGTGCTCTATTCGTCTGTCCTGCTATCGTAAACTGGAGTAATTATCCATGTGCGCATCAGTATGCATGCACTCTAGTAGGAGAAGGTGTTCAATGGAGCGGGACGTGGAGCAACAGTTTTCTGACCGTAACCGTATCTGTAGGCAATTTGTATTCGTCTTTGTGCACCATAGGCCTGATAGTGTTTAAGATCAGAAAAAGAACAGATAGCAAGATTAGGACTCCATGTGGAGACGTTTTATTTTGTAATTGACACCTTTTGTGGAATAAATCATCTATTTTGTTTTATCTTACACCTGCCTCGTTTATGCCATGTGGATTATTAAGACACAGAAGGCTTATGTGGAAGTTTACCTTTTGGAAACCATGAGTCAGAAACTTTATGTCTTGCAAGAGTGGCAAAAGAAGGTTTTTGTTTTAGTTTGCCACTTCAGAACCTTACATGAATGTTGTCTATTTGCCATTATTTAACCCCAGGTTTGGTACATGGACAGCTACACCAACAACAGGATAGTGAAAGAGTATAAATCCCTCACCGATTTTGTGGCAGGAGCCGAGTCTAGAACCTATAACCTGCCTTTCAAATGGGCCGGAACTAACCATGTGGTCTACAACGGGTCACTGTACTACAACAAGATGCAGAGCAACATCGTGGTGAGGTACAGCTTCGAGACGGGCCGCGTCGTCACCCAGCGGGCGCTGGAGTCGGCCGGCTTCCACAACGTCTACCCCTACACCTGGGGCGGCTTCTCCGACATCGACCTGATGGCGGACGAGCTGGGCCTGTGGGCCGTGTACGCCACCAACCAGAACGCCGGGAACATCGTGATCAGCCAGCTGAACCCGGACACGCTGCAGATCCTCAACACGTGGAACACAGAATACTCCAAGAGGAACGCCGGCGAGTCGTTCATGATCTGCGGGACGCTCTACATCACCAACTCCCACCTGACCGGCGCCAAGGTGTACTACGCCTACTCCACTAAGACCTCCACGTACGAGTATACGGACATTCCTTTTCATAACCAGTACTTCCACATGTCCATGTTGGACTACAACGCCAGGGACCGCGCCCTGTACGGCTGGAACAACGGCCACCAGGTCCTGTTCAATGTCACGCTTTTCCACATCATCAAAACTGAAGACGACTCTTGAGGGGAGGAACACGCACATGGGAGAAATCATGAATTCATGGAAAAAAGTGGTTGATTTGTTTGCTTGTATGTTATTTATTTATTTATTTATTTATTTATTTATTCATTCATTCATTCATTCATTCATTCATTCATTCATTCTTTCATTTAATTGCCCTGAGTGTTTGTGTATTTATGCAGTATATTCATATTCATTCATTTGCAGACATCTAGCTATTTGGTTGTGTTTATATGAAGAGTTTCATTCCAAAATGAGATATCAACCATTTGAAAAATGTGACACCTTCTCTTACAAAATAAATGACAGGACAAAATGAAAACAACTTTGCTGCATTTTGAAACGTATTGTAGGTAATTTAAAGCCTTGACTGACAAAATGATGACACTTTTACCAACTACATCTCCTATATGTTAGAAATGTTGAGTGATGAACTTCAGGTAATTTTTCCAGGGCCAAATGAATATAAAGCATTTCAGAAATGAACTCTCAATTTTTAATGGTTTTCTCACAGAGAATTGCATTTATTCAAGCTCCTAATTTATTCATATTTCTATTCTTCACTAATTGTTCTTTTTGTTTCCATTCCTTTCTTTGCCATTTATTCATCATCACCTGCTAATTTATTTCGTCCTTTCACCGCCTCCATTTAGCTTTCAATTTGTCTTTGTTCTTTTCCTTTCAGAAGTTTTGCACTTGACCTTGTAAAAGACAATGAGAAACTTGGTGAACCATAATGTACCTGTACAGTTACTTGGCTTTTTTGTATCTTCAGCAACAGTTTGAAAAAAAAAAGTGTATGCCTTATTCAGTGCAGTACGTTCTGTAAGCCCAAGGATAACAGCTCTCATGCATGAATGTTGGCTATCCTAATAGCATTTATACTGTAACTCTATATCTGTGTATTTTGTATTGGCAAAACATCTCATTATCTCCCTCTATAGCTATATTAATGGTTATTATCCATTTATACAGAAAGCAGTAGATAACTTTAATAAGCATTCATTTGCGTAAATAACATTAAAAAGTTATACATCAGCAAAATAAAATTATTGTTTTGATTAAGTCGGCATTTGGTGTATTTGTGCTCCCAGGATAACAGTTTAGTTAATGGCAGCAGGATGGCCTAGTGGTTTAAGAGGCCGTCCTGTAATCCAAAGGTCACAGGTTCAATCCCTGCCACATCCATGTGTTCAGACGAGTTCCTATATTCAAGTTTGCTTGGCTCCACTTATTGAGGTTTATCTCAACCAATAAGATTCACTACAAAACCAAACCCCTTAATTTTATCCCTGAAAATGTCCTCAGTTTCTCCATTACGTAAACATTAACTATCCATCCATTTTAGGGGATCTATTCATGGGATTTTTATGCCTTTTGTGCATGGTTTACAGGGTTATTAATGAGTTATTAAGGGAAAGTCAAACATTAAGGGGTGTTTAAGGAGGTTTCGATGAGGTCTCCTCCATTAATAACTCCCTCTACAATTTTTTTTCCATGAATTAAGGGGTAATTCATGTAAATGTGAGGTTATTATAAGGGATTAGCAGCTCATAGTGATTATTTCTGCTTCTGCCTCCAAGAAATGTTTGCATAATTAAAACTGACTCCAATCTGCCAACTGCTATCAACAAGACACCAAACCCCAACCTGCTCACTAAAGTAACTGTGGATACAAGCATATGCAAAAAGGCCTGCGCTGCAAAAACTATCCACCTTAAGAAGTGATTTAATATTGTATTGTGCCTTAAAAGTGAAAAGAAATCTGCTAATGAGGTGAGATAGTGTCAATTCCAATGCCGATCTACTGGTTTTAAAAATGTTGTTGGCGTGATCGGCCTCATTTTAATATCTTGTAGTATACTACACTGAACTGAAGGATGTCCAGACTTTACCTAAAACTCACAAATACATCAGTTTATTAAGAGTACCATACGCAGGCTACTGTATGGCGATAGGCTACACCCAAACAAAAAAGGCAGCCTGTTTTTTTTTTGTTTTTTTTTTACTTCTAATGATGATAGGCTGACCTACATCTTAACTTGGATGAATGAATGACTGCTTTCTGAACCAACACAAATAGCAACAGGTAGCCATAACTACAGTCCTCAGGTCACTGCAATATCTTCACTTGATTCTAGAAAATACTCAAGTCAAGTGAAAACAGTGAAATTGTTGCCCCATTGGCAGATTTATTTTTAAATAAACATGATTAATAGGCTTAATACAAATGAGATGGATATGGATTCAGTGGCAAACAATGAGTTTCTCCAATCGCAATCAGTGAATACACTACAGTACAAGAATAGAACAGTTAATTATGGAGGAAACACAGTTCTCAGGCAGCCAGATTTGACCCAAGCATTTGTTTAAAGGGTAATGAGCACATGGGGAAGGAGATCTATTTACAGTGCAAAAAAAAAGAGTCTGCAAAGTCATTTAATCTAGTCCTAAAAGTCCTAGAAATCCTAGTCTTTGCTCCCAATGTAAGAATTCTCTCCAAACACATGACATTATCTTGAAGAAAATGGAGCGAAAATGGACCTAATTTCAAGATATTGATCGATGGAGACAAGTGAGACGGCGTTCAAAGCAAGTGAAACCGCTTGTTCTAAGAAAAGCGCTCAATGCGAGATTAAATTCAATTTGTTAAGATTCAGACTTTTTTGCAGTGCAGGTGGTGTGTGGACTCGTGCATGTTGAGTCATTATGAGGCTTTCTGCAGAGGGGAGGTGTGATTGCACTGTGTATGTGTGATGACCTGGATCAGTTTTAGCCATCCCACGCTGCATTCCCCGGAGGAGATCGACAACTTTGGACCAAGCGACCCTACACCTACACACACACACACACATACACACACACATATACGCACGTGTTTACATGCAGGCACACTAGACACAGACACGCTGATATCCACTGCAGGACCACTGCCCACCCGCTGAAGCTCTCCACCAGGTCAGATCGATACAGGTCAGCCAGACAGGAAGCACCTTAAAGGTCAGAGAGCTGGCTGCAGCACCGCCGTGTCTTAGGAAACACAGTATGGATCTTCTGAGATATTGATCCTTGAAGTGCACCAATGTCAAGAACCTCCCCCAGTATCAATTTAAAATACAGCCATCGAAATGCACTGAATCTGGATTCTGTTGTTCTCGTATTGCCGTAACTCCGCCGTAAAGTTTCACAACATGACAGATGTATGTTGAAAATCAGGGGTGCTGCTAATTGTGGACTCCCGCACTGTAAAAACCGACAAACTTGTTAAGTTATTTTATCTTGTATCCAGACTTATCACTTGTTTTAGGATTTTTTTGTGAAGTCATATTGGCATGTATCAAGTGAAATTTATTGAAACCAGCAAGATTATCTGCCAGTGCAGTGAGATAATTTGACTAAAAATATCATGAAATAAGCTTGATAGGTCTGGAAAGAGATCTATCAAGCCTCCAACGCCCCCCACTAGCAGTGCCACTGGGCAGAGTTTAGTTTTTCTATCATTGTCAAATTCAGTCTCTGCAGGGTGCAGGGGCATTATGCACAGATAGATCCACAGTGCAAATCAGCAGAAAACATACAGTACATACTGAAGCTACAATATGCAACTTTTTTCCTTGAGGCGGGAGGTGTATTGTTAGTCCTGCCCTCCTCCCCCTCAGTTGGGCAAGTTCCTGCTCCAGCACTTGTCACTCATCCTGATGAGCTGTCCATCCTGAAACAGCATCTATAGTCTGAGGCTGAGGGAACCGGCATCCGTAAAGTAAAGCCTCCATAGGTGCTGGAGAAGCAGCGAGTGCAGGCAATCTGCAAAAAAAAAAAAAAGCAATGGCGATTTTCACTTTCAACTGGTATACACCCCAAAACATCCTGAACATCTTTAAAAAGGCAATTTCAGGCAAACAGGGGGATTTAGACATGTGCAAACACGGTAACAGACACACAAGGACTGATAATCTATAATATATACTATTTATTCATTGTTATTTTAATGTACAAAGTTGCATATTGTAGCTCTAACATTATCTTGACAATAGATGAATTTTCCTCTGGTGGTGCAAACTCATTTGTCGAAAGACCTAAAAACACAAGGAAGGGGGCTGGATTAGTGTTTAAACCTTTACATAGGATAATCATGATTAAATATGTCAACAAAAAATCCCTGTTATAATCAAATCTGACAGATGTTAATCATGAAATATCTTAGGGGGCACATGCATTGAATAGGGATGGCGCTAGTGACAGGGTGTAAACACTGAGATTATCCTACAGAAGTGAAACTGACACTTACCTCAAGAGCATTGTAATCCTGTAAATATTGTTGAGAGCCATTACCATTAGCAACATCAGCCAAATGAAAAATGTTTAGATAATTACTCTGGCCCATTCGATGCCATTTCATGAGCATCCACTGGGAAAACCTATTTATCAGTATTACTGTATAAACATTAAGCATCTGTTGACCAGGCGTGTGGATGACTTTGGTTGTGGATTAGGCGTTGCAAAAACAAAAGGATGATAATTGAATCATATGCTTTGCACCATGGGCAGCGTGAAATATCCATTCACAGCAGCTCAGACAAAATGCAAAATGTATTTCTGATCCTGTCGATGATAGTATGTGATGCTACAAATCACCCTGACAGCTGTGAGCTAATCCTTCAAGAGGGAGATCAAGTCGTGTCACTGTATCGCTGCGTTTTAAAATGGGATTCAAACTGCCTTTCTATGCTGGATTTACACAGCAACAAACACAGGGGTGTGATCAGGAACACAAAAGGCAGGAAAAAACTGCAAAGGAAGGGGAAAAAAAAGCAGGAAAACTGATCTCTCCCGGTAGAAATGAAGATGATGTCAGGTATTCTGTTATGTAGTCAAGGCACGTCTGAGGGTGCTGGAAAGCAGTTTGAGTTTGAGATAGAGCCACGGACTGTCTGTAAAACAAGTCAGCTGTGGTGATTGAAGTCATTAAAGTTAACAGCTAGTGGTGGCACTTAGACTTTACATTTAAAGCCAGGGCATAACATGACAAGATTTAGACTCTATCAAAACCCTCCCTTTATATATCACCCTTTGTAATTGGGTTTGTTTCCAGATGAATAGAAGTGGAAATTGTGCTTTGATTGCTGAGATCTTTTAACAAATTACATTGTTGTTTGGACAATAGGAATAGCTTGAAAATGAGGGAAATCTCTGCCAACCAAATCTCTGCTTTATTGTGATATTGTTGTTGAATAAAGATGATTTCTGCCCCCTTAATGCCCCTAAGCACCTTGTATAAGAAACGTAGACTTGCTTTTCTGCATGTGCTGCGCTTCACTCAAGTCCTTTGTTGGCTTGACTCTTATCAAAAAACCTGCAGCTCAAGCGGTTCTATTCTTAGAGAAATGGGTATTTACAAAACCATGAAAAAGGAAACAAAATCTGTACCAGACTCCACCAAGATGCTTGAATTGTGTAGTGAACTGAAAAGGAGGAAAAGTCCAGCAAAAAAAAAAAAAAAAGCTATTTGGTGGGTGCTTTCATCTTAAGAGCCTTACAGTGCCATTCGTGCATAACTATTATTATATAACTTTTCTATATTATAAAAGACATAATCGCAGTGCCTCTACATGTACAAGTTGTTACTGCTGTTACGGGCTTCTCACAGTGCCCTCTGTTACATTTTTCAGACTTTGCCAACACCTCTCCTCATCTCTTCAAACATCGCTTCATAATCCCTCCAACAGCAATTATTGACAAAAACCATGTACCAATAAATGAGCTGCGGAAATGTCACATCCCCTCAAGCTGCTACAGATAATCAAAGCTAAACTCTGGTCTGTCTGTCCACCCAGCCGAACTACTGAACCCCGAGGCAGGAATTACCATCCGAGATTTAGACAGATATCTTGTTGTCAGATAAAGTGGAGGAGATCGAAGTGACCTAACTTTACTTTTGCTGAGTTTATCAAGTTTTTGTTTGCCCAAAACTTAATTTGAAACCGTAGGCGTACACAAACATTAGTCTTTTTGAGCCACAGATAGATAGATAGATAGATAGATAGATAGATAGATAGATAGATAGATAGATGATCTTCTAATGTGATTCTTTGTCCTTAATGCAGTTGCTTCATACCTGTCCCAAAATTGTGTTTGTTTTGGAGGTCAGGTTTGCCTTTCTGTGTTGGCTGCTCTCCTCTGCAATCATTCCTTATCTGTGTGCACAGCAGCTAAGGGTTCGTCTCTCTGAATGAATGGGCTCCATAAACCTGTCACAGCCTGGACTTGTTGAGTCTGTATTGACTCAGGTTACAGGGATCCATTCTTTTTATTAGCTCCGGGTTGCATTTACTGTGTGATGTTCTACCCATGTCATTAAAAAACAAATTAATTTAATATAGTACAGAGGTCTGTTGTTGCACTCAGTTGAAAGGCTTTAATTCACCAATTTCAGCACCTTGGTGTGAAAAATATTACAGTACCTTGCTCCATTATTTTTCAAACTGGGGCCTACAAGCCATTATCCTGCAGACTGCAGGGTGCCATCTACTGCTCATGCTTGTGATGATTGTAGAAGGTGGAACCGACTGTAATCATTAAATCAATCCCTTCTACCACTCTCCTTTGCTCTTATTTTATTACTTTTCATCGCATTTCTGTTACATAATCATATACACAACCAGTCAAATGTTTGGACACACCACATTTTTCTTTATTTTTACTCTCTTCATCTTATATTTTAGATTCCACCCTATCCCTTGATGGAAAGGCAAAGGCTTTGGAAATAAATTAATACATAGGCATCGACTTCAGTATTTATATTTGTCTAAGAAACAAATTTCAACCATTTAAGCATAAGCCTTTACGTCAAAATGGCTTTAAGATAATGAAAAACTCAATCAGTTGTGCCCACGCATTATGGCTCTGACCCATGCACTCCATACTACTGGTTGCTTGTAATGTTAGTGATCTATGAAGCTTATTGTACTGTTGCACTCATTGTAAGTCGCTCAGGATAATGGTGTCAGCTGAATGCCTAAAATTTAAAATCTACATTTATTAGCAGTCAGAGATTGGGTCAAATAACTTTCAATCCCTCTCAAGAATTCCTTTATAGTTGGGCAGACAGATGATAAAGAGATGACGATTGACAGGTCCTGGGAGGGGTATTCAGGACGTTAGCCTCCACGGTTGTCAGGACAGGTGCGCTGAGATCTTTGACTGACAGCCGAGCATGTCGAGGCATAGAGGAACAGCCCCTTCTTCCAGATTAACTTTCTACTGCTCGGCCTCAGAGATTGATCTGTGCCAGGGGCTGCCAAGGTCTTGGTGTGGGCATTGTAAAAAGAGATTGAATTTATTCTTTCAAGGAAAGCTCCCAGGGTTGAGGGAGAAAGAGCGTGATAAAATAAATACGGTGCTTTTATTAAATCACTTACAATCACTGTGTGGGGTGATACTCACTCACGCGCACACTCATATACTAGGTTGGGCTCAATCTACTTTCAGTTCAATTACTTCAGAAGTTTATTTTGTTCAATATTCAAAAAAACTGGAAACATTTAGCCTTGAAAAAGTTCTTGTATCCAGTATATAAAGAAATTATAGAGAATGAACATTCTATACACAGCTGATCCAATTTACATTATGAATTGAGTGAAAGAAAAGTTGATGAACCCCAGCAAATAAAGAGGAGAGGTAAGGAGGAGAGAGAAATAAAGAGGACCATAGCAACACAGCACAGCACAGCATTCCAAAGACAGTGTTGTTTTCTGTTTTATCTTCAGGCTCAACATTGTGTGAAAAGAGCAAGTGGGGTAAATGTCTTTGGCAATATCATTATTTTCCCTGTGCATAAGACCTTCACACTTCTGTCAACTCAAAGAACGACGCCTCTTGCTATGTTACAGCAGTCTTACCAATTTGGTTAATGGAGTCCAATATGATTTCTGTAGCATCAGTTATCTTGGCTTCACTTTGATGTCACTTACTGGTCACTGAACTCGAGTGGACTTTCAAGCTCATAGTGTTGTCATTTGTATCTAATGATAATTTTATCATTACAAAGTCGTATGCTGTTTCGGTTCACTTCACTTCACAGGCCTAAATTATACAGCATCTTGTAATTTGGGTAAGTGAAGTGCTGTAAAAATATAGTTAGCATTATTAATTTTACTAGTATAAGTAGCATTTATATTAGTAGTGAATAGTAGTTGTATTAGCATTAGTATTATTTGACAGTGACCTGCAGGCTTCAGTCAAACTTATTCTCCTGGACAGTAGAAGCTAATTGTAGGGAAGGCATATCACCTCCATCAAGCTGAGCTCCTACAGCAGGTCAGGTGGGACACATTTGCTGTCAGGCTGCTCTGCATTAGAATTGATTGAAGCAGACTGTTGCTGTGTACATCAGCTCTTTCTAAAAGTTGTCACTCAGCAACCAGCCCGTGTTTTGTTTCAGTTGCCTCAAAAGCTGCTGAGATGCTTGTAATCAACATCTAATGCTATTTGCTGGATGCTTTTATACAAAGTGCCCCGGTGCCCCATGAGTGCACGCATTTTTAGCTGAACGGGACAACTTGTGCTGACTTTGTCATATTTAATATGGTCTAAGACGTTCATGATTTCATGTATTATTCTGTGTATGATTCAATAATGTATATGAGGGAGGAGGGGTTCCTGTAGGATGTGTATTTCAGTAACAATTTAGTAATAATTTGTAATAGTAAGTATTTTCCCAATCTTAATTCTACAATAAGTTTCATGAGAGCTGCAAACAGTGGTGTATTGCACACAAAACTTTTAAGGGTGCACAGATTTCCTTAGCATGAATAGCCTTCATAGCTGCTCTTCTACATTTCCTGACCTGTAGCTGAGACAAAACAACAGTTTTGCTGTCAGACATTTTTCATCATCATAATCAATAGGCCAAGAATAGCTGTTGAAGGTGAGCCATGTCGATCCGTCTCTCTCAATCATCTTTTCCTCTATTACCCCTGGGGTCGATACCATAGCCTTTGGTGCCAACAACAAAGTTATACACATTTTCCCTGGGGAGCAACAGCGAGGAGCAGAGGTGCTACACAGCTCCAATGTGAAAAAGCTAATGAATATATTTGTCATTTCTCTAATGGCTCACTATATCACCACTGCACCTTGGCTTGGGATTTATGGTAATCATGACTGTGGAAAAGGAAATGTATTCTGTCTAAGAATGTTTCGTTTCTGTGTACCGGGTTGCACTGATGAGACACCTTGGGAGAACATTAAATTGACAGCATATGACTGCAGTGGACTCCTTTTGAACCAAACTTGTGACAAAGACTTTGACAATGAGACACGGTAAAAGATAGCCTAAGCACGCAGAGTTGGGAAGTTGATAGTCACATCAGCAAGAGTGCAAGAATGGGAAGCTAATGATGAGTCAACTCTGCTATTGATTAGAACTGACTTATTTCGGTCCCCGAGGCCCACACAAGCCCACACACACAGACCAACAATGCCAGTTTGCCCTCAAGTGATGCTGGAATGTCTCAACCGATACCAACCCCAGAAACTTTTTTTTTCTTCCTCTCCTTTTTTGCCTCGCAAATCTAACCCAATACCAGAACTTTGTCTTCTTCCATTAAATCCCAAGTGACTGCACTTTGAGACAGTAGTATTTTTATCTATGCACTCTAAATGCAAATGACCCAGTGTCTAGGATTCTGGCAAGTACCAAGCGCAACTGAAGAAGATGGCAAGACAAGTGTTCACAGAAGTCTATTAAGATTGATTGAGAAATCAAAATATTTGGTCCGCAAATGAATATTTTTCACGGTTCTGTCAGTTATCTATTTACCATGAAGTGCCAAGAGGTAGCAATTACTATTAACAATGTCCAAAAGCCATTGTTAAATTCAAGCCCTCACTTGTTGATTGACTCAAGAGTGGGGTTGGGTTTGGTGGAGCATGGACAAGTGAGGCTTGAGTCAGTTGCATATTTCATTTACATGGTTTCAGAGTATCGCAAGCACATTTCATGTAGCATGAATAATGGTGTGTGGGTGTGAGAGGGAGAGAGAAATATTTGTTCAAGATCTCTCCAGGGTGGCTCCTGCTGCTTCTATGGAGACAAGAACACACACATACAGGCGAGGAGATGCAGGCTGGCTGCACAGTTCTGACGCACTTTAAAAGCACACTTGATCAGCAATTCCTTCTATGAGCCCACGCAGCCCCCAGACTTCAAATACACCTCCTGAAGGTTCAGGGCACAGGATGGAGTTGATAACAGAGGGATGCCTTAGCAGAAAGATGCCTCACTTTGTTGACTTTGCTGGGGTATATTCACAAACCTACTGCCCTCATGTGGTCGGTGCTGGCTCAGGAGCAGGACAAAAACGGTCATTGACTTCTTAGAAATATAACTCAAATGCTTTATTACTTTACCTTAAAAAAAATTGCTACAGCCAATATATCCAAAACAAAATGATGTTGACATGTTTATTCTACTGTAAGCTTTCTAGGCCTACATCTTTGATTCCGTCAATACAGCAATTGATTGATTACCAACAAATGAGTGATTCCAGCCGTCTCAGGGAAAACACCATCATTAGGCTAATTCAGGAAACAGCTGAGCTTTTTCTCAGTACAGACTGTAGTGATGGGCACATTCTTCTAAACTGTCTGATTCAACAACACTGTGGTCCTGTACAAGTCTGACTGGAGGCA
This sequence comes from Centroberyx affinis, assembly GCF_046629955.1. Classification (NCBI taxonomy): domain Eukaryota; kingdom Metazoa; phylum Chordata; class Actinopteri; order Beryciformes; family Berycidae; genus Centroberyx; species Centroberyx affinis. Next base: position 180,343 of record NW_027278929.1, read on the forward strand.
ATATCCATCACAAGATCTTTAGAAATCAAAACAGTTTATATGAAGAGGTCGAAAAAGGACAGCAAGCCTGATAAGCCGAACAGAACCATGAGCAGAGTGGCTTTCTTTGAGGTAAGAGACATTTTTGTGTTCAATTTCAAATGCGTAAGAGCATCTTAGTCAGTTTGTATGATTGATTAATTGCCGATTGCTTGTTTGCAACATTTAGACCTGAAACAAATAGCAGAAGATAATTAATTTGCTTTGACCTATTTGGAGTATGGGTGGGGTTTTATCTCATGACAGTTCAGGACAGTTCAGATAGGATCAGGTAAGGGTCAGGCAAGTTGCCAAACACAATTATGAATTTAGTTTCAAATACTTTCCTGTGATTGTTTAAACTTTCTGCCACTTGTATTGTTCTGTGTCACAAACCCAATACATCTGGCACCTTCTGTAAGTGGGCTAAAACATATAATCTATTTCCTGACTGAGGTCTGGTAGCCTTTAAGCTCTCTGCAAGCCGGATCACAGAGCTCCTCCATCTTCGTTTGTAATTCAAACCCATTTTGACTCGGCTTGTTGATGCTCAGGATGGTTATGATGAAAGAAATCATAGCCTGGTCCACTGCCAGTTGGGTGCCAAAATGAAGTGATGTGCCTTGTTATCCAGTGATATGTGAACCATGCTGGTCAGCGCTCACTGCACACATTCACTGGCACCAGCCACACAAGCAAATTGCTGTCCTGTTGCTCTGTCAAACTCTATCTGTTACATACAACGCTTTGAGGGCCCGTTGCCGTTCACGGTATTCTTCTAATTATTCTAATTTACACCAGTACCCAAAACCTAAATGTTTTTTGTTAAGCTTCTGTTAACCAATTTCAATTGATTTTGTTTGTGTGTTGGTCGTTTTTTTTTTTTTTATAAGCCCTGGAGTCACCTGCATAATCTAATTTTCTGTTTTTTCCCACTTCTTCATGTTTTTATAATCCTTTTGGTGAAATGATAAACTAAACTCAAACTCACTACTCTACCATGGCATCATCAGTAAAAGTTTCCTTACACTTGAAGCTGCTAAGCAAACAGCCAACCTCATACCTCAAGCCTTGAGATTGTTGAGATTGTTTTCCTGCAGTCAAACCAACAAACTGACGTCCACTCTCACACACTTCCCCATCTGGCACTATGGGAAGTTTTGACCTTAGAGACCTATTCACAGTTGGCCAATTCATGAAGAGAAGATCATGTTGATGGCTTAAAAGCTGGCAAGGCTACACAAGCTAAAATATATATTTTCTTTGAGGTGGAGATTCTGGATTCTAAGAAATTACAGCTGTGCTTCTTGGACAAGGTAAATACTGTCCTTTCTCATCACCACTATTTGTAAAGTGGAACTCACTAAGGCAATGGCACAGAGTTTTCTGCTTTCTATAACTTCACCCTTGTGCTTGCAGGTGGAACCGAATGCAACCATTGGAGAAATCAAGTGGCTTTTACACAAGTATTGTGAGTGGATGTTAATAAGAATATGGTCAAGGTGACTGGCATTTTCCTGAAAGGAATGCAGATCATTTATGGGCTTCGCTCAAGTTCAAATCAAAGTTCAAATATTGTCATATACACCAATTGGGTATAAAGAAATAGTTCAGTGCAGGAAGATATCCTGACACAGAGGGTTGATGAAAGAACTGTAACTAACAAAAAGCAACAGTATAGACTCAAGAATAAATTTAAATCAAACTGTTTGTTGATACTGCTGTGATAAAATGTTGCCTAATTTATTACATGTTGACTATCACAGATCCAAAATGGTATCCAGCTAGACAGTCCCTGACACTCCAACCTCGTAAGTATATATAGTATATACCAGCCTGTTGACCCTATATTGAACTCATCTAGGATTCACATCCCTTATAAACTGACTGCTCCACTGGCCATCTAATAGCCTCTGTAGGATCCATATCATCGCAAATAACTCCATAATGACGAACAGCAACCTGATAACACAGTGATTCTTGGATGCAACTAAGAGTCACATCAGCTGAGTTGTCTAAACTTTAAGTGTCCCTACTAATGCAGAGGGCAGAGGTTCACAACATAGATTTTCACTCTAAGTGTGAATGATTGACAGAATGAGGCGGGTACACTGAGCCAGTTCTCATTTTTAAGGGACACTGACTGTATGGCAAGCACTACCCAAGTTATTTTAGGCTAATGCTGTCCCATACTATTAAATCATAAATCAAGTCTTTAAAAACAAAAAAGCAAATGAAAAAATATAAATCTTTAACAAAACATTTTACTTCTCTTTGTCAGGGCCACTTTGTTTTAGCTGATGCTCTTATCCTGAGCGATGTATAATGAGGACAACAGTAGAATAAGATTAGGTTTTTAGATCACATTACAAGCAGCCAATAGTAAGGAATGCAAGAGTGAAAGCGGACAACAGATGTAACACATATCCCCATGACCCTAAAGAGCTCATATATGACAAGAAATCTTAGGTAAAGAAATAAGTCAGGCAGAAAATTTAACTTTTTTTCCCCCCTGATTGCTTTGCCTTCACTGCATCTTTGACTTCAAGGGCTTAATCCATATTCCATATCCATATCTACTTTTATTACAATAATAATAATAAACCAAAAGACATGAACCGCGTACCCCTCTTGAAAAAATGTATGTACAAAGGTCAAACTTATTGTGATTTCTGTAACTAGTCATAATGTAAAATTTATCATTCCCAGCAAAGAAGATTGCATGTTGTTAGAGTTTTTTCCTGTTAAGTCTTTTGTATTTTGTAAATTGCTGCAGTAAAGAGTGATAGTATAGTATAGTGATTGATAATGTTTCAGATTGCAATCAATCACCATGTAAATGAAAATATCTCTAGTAGGGATACAAGTGCGCTTGGTTAAATGTAAGCTGTTCTTGTTCAATGCAGTGAGGGAGAATAAAAGAGGAGATGCTTTGATTGTTTTTATTTGTTTTGCCAGCAGAATATTTTGTGGAGTCTCTTCCTGTCTTTTCATGAAAACAGCCTCAGTTATTGCCAATTTTTTTTTGTTTTGTTTCTTTTTTTTCTTCTTTACGGAAAACTAGGTTCTATTTCAATGCAGCAAAACCAAATAGTAGAAATAAAGACTGATATTTTCTCTGTCCAGATTTTCCCTAGAGGATCAGTTTTCAATCACCCAGTTTTGTAAGCTTTCTAGCCCTTATTGTTTTGTCCTATGTACCGATATGATACCAATATGGGTTTTGAAAGCCAATGTCAACACCATTATTTTATCAGCTCAGGTTAAGGGCCTCCCATAGACAACCGGTGTAGTATTGATTAATTATGCAACAAATATGTTTTTAAAAAAAAGCTTTATTTGGATAGTCCAATGTTGGTATTCAAGTGACTATAATGTGTCACTGCAAATCTACTGACTTTCAGATGATTCTCACAATAGTGTGAAAAGTAGTGTATAGATAGTCAGTGTTAATCCCGAATTTCCCCTAGGGGATCAATAAAGTGCAATCTCAATCTTAATTTTAGGATTGGGTTTAATGTTAGAAATAGGGTCAGGTTAGGGTTGAGGTTAAGGTTAGAGTAAAGTCAGGGTTAGGGTTAAATAGTCTGTGGAGATTCACCAAATAGGCAAGTGACACTCTGTTGAACATCAACATTTCATCAACTGATAGTTGAGTATTAACACTGGACAATCCAAATAAAGTGTTACCAAATTAACTGCATCATATCAGAGTTGAACAACACTGACTTGTATATTACTCGAACCAGTATATTAGTCTATATTAGTCTAACCCTAGTCCTTTGTGGCAAACCCCACCCATTTGGGACTAAGTATGCTAAAATGAATCATAAAACGTATTTGCAAATACTGTTTGACTCAGATATGTTCAAGACGCAGGTATATAGGAAATAATAGACAAACAGATAACAGTGGTTCTCCATCCTGGTCTTGGGGATCCAGAGTCCTGCTGGTTTCCATTCTAGCAGTCTAATCAGGGACTGGTTACACCTGGGACACCAGGTGGATGCAATTAGCTCCCTGGTAGGACAGAAAGCCACCAGTTCTCTGAGTCATGAGTGCATTAGTAGACTTGGCCCCAGTCTTTCTCACCCGCTGGCTGGCTTCGTTCTCAGCCGGCCGGCCATTTGAGGATGGCAGCGGGGTTTCTCCCATGATTCTCCAACAAGCTGGCGCCTCGCCTTCTTCCGCTGGCCTAGAAGGCAGTGGGGATGGGTCCGCTGTGAGAGGGCCGGCGACAAACCGCCCAATCGGATGCACCGCTCGCCGGAGGGGGTATATGTGGCAGGCTGCTGCTATGTTTTTTTTAAGATTTATTTTTATGGCATTTCTGCTTTATTGGACAGTACAGTTGAGAAAGACAGGAGAGGGGAAAGACATGCCCAGGACCCATGAACCTAGGACATCGTGGTTACATGGTACGCGCCCACTGAGCCACCAGGTCGCTCCGATTGCTGCAGTGTTGGAAGGCTATGTTGTCGTCTTAAGGCGCTGAAGAAAACTGGATGCCATTGGGTTGTGTAGACTCATCCTGATTGACTTGTATGCAAATTTTCAGTGTGCTGAGGCAACTAGATGAGTGGCAGAGCCAATAGAGCCCCACTAGAGGGCAAAGTCTGTGTGAAATAGAACCAGCAGCGTTCTGGGTCCCAGGACCACAATTGAAAACCCCTGCATTAGAGCAATAGGAGTTAGCAGGATCGATTGATTCACTAAGGAACTGAGCCTCTGGTAGGCCCAAGGCGACCTTCAGGGGGAGACAACTGGCACAGCTGCCCTAGGCTCTAAGCCAAGGTGGTCCAAAGGAGCCCATATACATTGGTAAATTATGGGGAAGGTATTGTCATAAGCTATTCTATTCTGGTACTCTTAAAGTCCTGTTTTGTCTGGAACAACTCAGTGGCCTTGGGCTTATTTACGTGGTTTCATGTGGTATGAGTGGCATGACAAACATGCTCGTCTTTCTCAGAAACATATCTAGTACTTTTGTGGTTACTGGTCCAGGAACATTGAATAATGCACATCATTACTGATTATACTCTGCTCTCAAGCCTGGAAAAAAAACACCTGTTGTGCGGTTATTGTCTTGTATGCTTCCAACTTTCAGATGGAAAATCTCTCAGAGATGACGATGTATTAGAAAATCTGCCAGTGGGAACAACAGCAACAATGTTCTTCCATGACCTCGGTCCACAGCTGGGATGGACGATGGTGAGAGAAGACACAGTTCACAAAATAAAGCTGTGGTTTCTCTGGGCAAATCATGACCTTGGGATTTTAGGGTTTCATCTGACAGTGTGAAAAAGCTAATTTGAAAATGTTCCATTAGTTTTGCACCACAGAGTGTAAAAACTTTAACACAAAGTCTCATCTGAACACATATGAAACCATATAATTCCAAGCTCCCAAAATCTATTCACTGCCTTGTGTAATATATTTCATGCCTTTCATCCTTCTGAGTCTAACTGACTAATGGTGCATCAGACCAATGCACTGCTGGACGCTCATCATCCACCTCTATAGCTGCATGGCATGCTGCCTGAATGCACAGTGATTGAATGCTGAATGTGTATTTAAAGAGTGACAGGGATGTTCTTCTTGAAATCAACACCAATTCCTGTACATTGATTGTACTTTCTGTTTCCTCAGGTGTTTGTGGCAGAGTGTATTGGACCTCTCTTCCTGTACCTGCTCTTCTATTTCCGTCTTCCGAACATCTATCTGCATAAGCATAACTTCACCACTAGTCCCTTCAAAGTGGTCATGTAGGTATATATTTTAAATAAAACCAGGGAACACATTATGCAAGACATCATCAAGACATCAATCTTGCATTCAAACTTGTTTCATTTTTGTAATACAAGTGAAATAATCTGTCAATGGGGCGATATAATATCACTTCTGATGCAGTTTCATTTGATTAAAGAATTTTCTTGAGATAAGTTACCATATCTTGAAATAAGGAAGATCGCTTCTCGCATCTACATCTAGATCCCTCTAGATCTGCTGTCACCTGTAGATTTTTTTTAATAGGTCCTTGATGAACTGTGCATATCTGAAATTGCAACTCTGTATCCTGTTTGGCCTTTGTCTTTTTCTTTAGTCCCTGTTTCCAGTCCTGTACCACACTAGTGTCCTGACCTGTGTCACCTGTGCCTGTCCTGTGCTGTGTTGTCGTGTCTTATAATTATACAGGACAGCAAAATTTGACCCTTGCTGGAGAGTTATCTATCAATAAATCATCAAATAAGTACATAAGATGCCACATCTTAACTCTCATAAATTGTTAATAAGCCACCAATTTATATTTAAAGTAAAGAAAAATAGTTTCTGCTCAATTATATGATAAATGTTGATTGAAAAGCCATTGGAATTCAGACTGTCATATGTTGCATTTTTCTGTCTGACCACATTAATTTTGAAAAATTAGCTGTAGGCTATCTCGGCTGCAGACTGGGCTACATTTACAGCCTTGTAAATAAACATGTAATAATAGTACCAATTCAATAACAGTTTGCCAAATGCATACAAAGATGTGGCATGAAAACACCACGGCCAACTAATGGTACAGGGCAAACATTACACAAGACATTAAATTACACAGGACAAGACACTGCACAGGACAGAACACAAATGATCTAACCCCTCCTGGAAGTTGAGTTAAATTGGAGTGAAGTGATTTCACTCCATTATATATACAGGTGGTCAGAGTGCAGTGGCATCCCTGCAAACAGAACTTCATTATATTTCAAATTGTTTTTAGAAAAATGAGATTTTAATACTGAATACGTAGCCTGGTCTCCTGAAATTTCATAAAATGAGCACAATGGCCTAAAATGTAAATATGTGCTCTGTGCACAAAAAGTGAGAGAAATACATTTTCCCACCACTAGACACAGGCAGTAGTTTGACATTGATTTTAATTTTGTTCCTTATTTAACCATAACCAAAACCTTACCCTAACCTTAATCAAATTGTTTTAGTTGCATAACCTTAACCAAAGCTTTAGTTGCCTAAACCTAACCATAACCATAACCCTAACCTTAATCAAAGTTGTTTTACTTAACTGTTTTCAATTTGTGCTAATGTCACATAATCCAATTTTGTGGTGGAGGAATATAATCTTCACATAATTTGTGTCCACAACACAGAATTTGTGCTCATTCCACGTAATCTTCTGAGACTGTCGGAGCACAGGATTAATTGATTTAAGATTAAAGCCTCCTGTGAATCTTAACATACTGCAGGTTGGCCTGTGCGTGCCATTCATTCCACTACACCAAGAGACTGTTTGAGATCATCTTCATACATCGTTTCTCTCACGGCACCATGCCTTTACACACCATCATGAGGGTGAGTTTCCTTCATTCAAGACATTTGCCTGGGCAATTATCAGTGAGCAGTCATCAATATCAAGTGTTTAGCTTTGTTTTAGAATATTCTTATTTGAAACCACTAAATATATCAGAGGTAGAGGGAGAGCAAAAGAGAGAGAAAGATGATATAACTAATTTTACCTGTAAATATCAACAGCTGCTATAATAGATTTTTACAATAAACACACTGAATAGTTAATTTCCTCCCTGCCTCGGATCAATACCTGTGATGAGGGGAGACTGTGGCACTATGGGAGGGAGCTGAGACCGAGCCCAGGATGAACAATCTCTGCCCTATAAGCTATCACCAGTGAACTTTGTCTTGACTTTTAGAAATGTAAACCTTTTGTTTGTGTCGGGCCATATTGAATCTGCACAACATGAGAACCCAGTGCAAGAATGTTTGTCAATTAGAGTATGAAAACAAAAAGACTGAGAATTTTGATATTGATTAGCATGCTGAAAAACAAACAAACATATTTTCATAGTTTCATACTCTCCCTCTCAGAACTGTTTGTATTACTGGGGATTTGCTGCCTGGATAGCCTACTACATCAATCACCCCCTGTACACACCACCAGGTGAGCATGACCATGAAATCTTTAATCTAAAAACAATATGCCAGAACCTAACGGATAATATAACAGTGGAAAGGGACTGTGTGTGTTGTTGTTGTTTTTTTACAGCATATGGCAAGCGTCAGATTTACAGTGCGTTGGCTATGTTTGTGGTATGTATTATATTGTCTCTGTTTCACTGTTTCATTAAAAAGATCAATATACTCTTCAGTGTTACGTATATAGTGTGAGACTGAGAAAATGAGACTGATATAAATATCTCTTTTGGTTCATTATAGCTATGTGAGGCTGGCAACTTCTCCATTAATTTGGCTCTCAATAATTTAGGCTGCAATGGTATGTTCATTACTATTCCAATATTTGCATGTATAGTATTCAAAGGAGGGCGTTTTCACTCTCTCTTTGTAGCTGTTGTGCTGCTAATGATTTTAGGATTACGGTTAGGAAAATACTTGGCACTGTATGTTGAGGTTTCATTCAACTGTTTCATTTTCATTTCCATTTCAGGCATTTAGTTGATAGTATTGATAGAGAGAGTGTCACGTTAAAATAATAAGGGCCAGGGAGAGGGAAGGAATCATTCTGAGGTTGTTGTGCCTTTGATGACAGAAATGTAGTTTATTTTGCAACTTCTGGTGTTAAAATAGTCTGAAACCAACAATTAATTCACAACAACTCTAGCAGAATTTTGCCACATGGAAAATAAGGCCAAGGAAAGTTTTAGGGTTACGGTTAGGAATATACTTCGCACAGTATGTTGAAGTTTCTTTCAACTGTTTCATTTTCATTTCCATTTTAGGCATGTAGCTAATAGAATTGATAGAGAATTTTCAAGTTAAAATAATAAGGGCCAGGGAGGATTAATTTTTTGAGGTTGTTGTGCCTTTAGTAATGAGAGAAATGTTTATTTTGCAGCTTCTGGTGTTAAAAGAGTCTGAAACCAACAATTAATTCACAACAACTCCAGCAGAATTTTGCCACATAGAAAATAAAGCCGTGGAAAAGGGCTTAATGAGAATAACAGCTGTTGACTGATGTATGAAATGACCTCCCAAACAAGTCAATGACACTTATCCCATGTCAGTCAGTCAGCATGTAGTGAGGATATTCCCATCATACCTCTGTCTTATACTTCTGTCCTGGCAACAGGTTCTCGGCCAAAGACTATCCCTCGCCCCACCAAGAACCCATTCACTTGGCTTTTCTTCTTCGTGTCCTGTCCAAATTACACATACGAGGTCAGTAAATCTAAAGTCTAATGCACTGTGAATCCCACCATGTTTGTCAGTATGTTCTGTGAATCTGAGTTGTCACTATATCTTGGGCAACCGCTGTGTTTTCTGTGCAGGCGGGTACATGGCTCAGTTTCAGCATCATGACTCAGTGTGCTCCAGGTAAGCCTTGTCCCCCAGCATTCAACAAAACAGCAACACTGTCACATCACACTACCTGCTACGGTACGCACTTCTCGCTGTCCCACAGTGGCACTATTCACACTCATCAGCTTCATCCAGATGACCATATGGGCGAGGGAGAAGCATGGGATCTACACCAGAGAATTCATTAGCTACCCCGAACTCCGCAGCGCCATCATCCCTCTGTTTCTTTGAGCCGGCCAATGGAATTCAGGCTGGTGGGCGGCCTGAGGCGGTGACACCACCACTTGAGGCAAGAGAACAGTAATTGGACCATGTGTCAGATGAATCCGGATTGTGACAAGCCACTCGGCATAGTGTCGCCTTGGCCGCGGTCTCTGTCGCTCCACTGACCTACAGTAGCATCCTCCTCCTCTTGCTCTGTCTAACAGAAGCTGCAGCTCAGTCCGCTCTGTGCTGAAATATTTTGTGACTGTGTGTGAGAGAAATCACACGATTGCAATGCCGTTCCAATGTTGCTGTGTTTGAGTTTGGACCAGGAAGAGACGCTGTGTGCTGCAGGAACACATTATGAAACCCAGGACTGTTTTATTTCTAATTGATGATGCAGTACAAATCGGCCAGGCAATAGTGCATGGAGCATAAAGTATAAAGCATGTTAATGGCTTATTTAGTGAGATACAAAATATAATTCCTCTCGAACCGCAGCTACATCTATCTAATAACTTTTCTCAATTTTAATCATTCAGGAGGAATATTTTGTAGTCTTACCAGAAGTCCATTAATCCTGAACAAAAGCCCGAGTTTCAGTGTTGACTGAGGCATGGCCATAAACTGTCGCTGATTTCCTTTTCGGTAACCGGCATTGGATTATGACATGACATGGCAGTTGTACAATGAATGAAACATGGCAGACAAAGAAATACTTAAATGCACAATAATAATAAATGACTGTAAAGAATGGAAAAGAACTGAAGCAATAGTGACAGTAAACACGTTTTGGAAAAGAATAGTCACAGTGTGTCATTTCTTGAAGTCAAATGACTGAACTAAGGATTGCAAACACTCAGTGATGCTTCATTTAAGGGTACATACATTTGAGGTGTGTGTGTGTTGATGTAGACATAAAAAAAATGACTGCTTCTAAGGTGCTTACTCATGACTTCATTACACATACAATATGTACATATTTATACAAGCCAGGCATATATTTTGTCAGTCTAAGCATAAATATCTCTCTGTTTTCCTTGTTTCAAATAAGGAACCTGCTGCAGAGCATACTGTTAAAAAAAAAAAAAAGCAAAAAAAAAAAAAAAAAGCAACTGGTTGGATTCATACATACTCATGTTTTTCCCAAATATTGTATTAAAACATTTAGCTTTAGGCATCGGCTTCTGCTGTGTAAAATACCGCACCAACATACGATTTCCAATGTCTAAGGAATATGTCAGACATGCCCAGCCTTTGTTTTTGTTTTGTTCAAAACCATGAAGCTGTATTATTCTACCAGTCACTTTGGCAGGTAACCAGCCAGTCTTTTTTCTACTCTCCTAAAAGCAATTTGGCTAGTAAAACATTAAAAGTGCCTGTTGAAGTTTGGAATGTGTCCAGTGGATGAAAAGGTTAGTTTACTGCCCTGCATGATAACCCCACTACATCTGTGTCACGGTGAGTTTCCAGGTTACTTTCTCATTTGTTCCTCTTGACTGGCGCTATCTTGATTTCTTTGCGTCCGCCAGCGGCCCGTCGATACAACGTGACGTCCTCGTCCTCTCCTGACTGCTGCTTGGCAAAGTTGACAAACACCTGCACAACAAACAAATACTGATACAGTACACTGATCTACATAAAGGGACAATAATATAAGTATATATATATAAAGAATAAGGTATATAAGTAAGGTTTTTGGGGTGGGTCAGAGACTTGTGTAGGATGAGACTCCCTCTGTCAATGGTGTTGCAATTCCTACTGGTCATTGACGGAGGTCATAGATTACTTAATATCTTGTTAACACTTTACAATAAGGGTACATTAATTAAGGGTTAGTTCATGCTTAATAAGCATGAACTAACCCTTAATTAACAGTTAACTAATGTGTCTGGTAATCATTTACTAATGGTGTTCATGCTAAGGTATTAATTTATACATCATTTAATAGTCATCTTTATAAACTATTACACAATGTATAAATTAATACCTTAGTTAACATGAACACATTAGTAAATTATTACCAGACACATTAGTTAACTGTTAATTAAGGGTTAGTTAATGCTTATTAAGCATTAACTAACCCTTAATTAATTACCCTTATTGTAAAGTGTTATATCTCTTTAATCCATAGTCATAATGTACTGTTACTGTCTACATTAGGTGCGAATGTAGACAGATAATGCTGGATATCTATAACAATGCAAACACTTGTGATGAGTTGATGAGAATAGAGAGAGTAAAACAGCTGTGCAGTACAAACTGCTTTAATTAAGATTTAATTAAGATTTCATATTTTCAATTTCATATCTCAATTTGTCAGTTGTCAGTGTGGCTATAATTGACAATTGTTTCTGCACCAGTGTCCCCAAGCCTAATTCCCTTAACATTGAATGCACTCGGCAAATAAAGCCTTTCCGCCGGGGATTTGGACTCACTCCCCTCTCATTCTCGCGCTCCCTACATACCTGGTCTAGTGTTGTCTGGGAAACAGAGTAGTCCTCGATGCTGAGCCGTTCCTTATTGGACACCACCAGCTGGAAGATCCTGGCGAGGGAGGAGGAGGCGATCTCATACTGCAGCGTGTTGTAGTGCCTCTCCCTCTGAACACAGCCGGGGAAGCTGCTCTCCATGAAGCTCTCGGCGGGGCCCAGGTCCGGGGACGCGCCCGCTTTAGCTGCCTTGATTTTCATGGTCACAACGTAGCCGTCACCAAACCTGGGCGAGGGACAGAGACAGGGAGAAGGCGTGAGACACTTTTAAGGGAATCTTAAAGTCACAATGAAATGAAACATGACTTTGTTAGCTAACTCTCCATGTTTTCTCATAATGTATATCAAAATCACATTACTTCTACTTGTATTTTTAGTGGTTACTTCATGGTGTACCAGTAGGCGTACATAAAAATTCCAACCAATAATACCATCACAGATTTCTATGGATGCTTTTCATAACTGTGACATTTAACTGTGATGCTGTTGATACTTGTGAAATTTATGTATTACGATACTTGAGAAAAATGTTTTTTGCAAGTATTGTAATGGTTTGGTATCATGATATTAGTATTGTACAAGCCTACTATCCATAGAAAATATCGTACTTGTATTTGAGATGCTGGATGGTACCCAGACACTTGAAGGTTCCATTGACCATGATGGCCAGTCGAGTGCAGAGCGCCTCACACTCCTCCATACTGGTGGAGAAAAAACAATAATCAATCTTGATTTTTAGCACTGCTATTTCATGGCTATGGGTAATACATCATATTTTCATGCATCGCTATGGTAAAATCAAGCAAATTTTGACCTGGCCGAACAAATTCTTGGCAGAAAAGTTAGCTGTGTTTGGCCAGCTGCTGTGGCAGATGTGTGTGGCATGAAGTAATAAAGTCATATAAATGTTGAACCTGTGTGATGTGAGCACCACGGCCCTCCCGTCCTGAATGATGCTCATGATGGCGTTCCACAGGAACCGGCGAGAGTGGGGGTCCATTCCCGTGGTCGGCTCATCCTGAACACACATACAGGAACAATTAAACAAACTTGAGTCTCTAAGCTCATAATTCCATATGAACAGAGACCAAATCCTTATCTCTATCAGCATATGGCAAAGATTTCACATTTATGCCAATCTGAATTGAACTGTGCAGTTTCCTGCCAATGTATAAAACATTCGAGGCCAGGCCTGACTGAACCCATATGGCTTCCCATCTGGATCGGTAGACCATTTCACTGACAAATCCCTGCATAAAACCCAAAGACCCAAACAATGGGCCCATGTAGGAGTATGGCGTTGCCATTGGCTAACTCACCAGCAGCACCAGTGCTGGACAACCAATCATAGCGATAGCTGTGGAGAGTTTGCGCTTGTTGCCTCCACTGTAGGTTCCTGCACAGCGGCCAGCATACTCTGAGAGTCCCAGCTTCTGGATGCCCCACTCTGCCACCTAGAGGGGAGAGGGGATACATATCATTTGGTGGATGCTTCAATCCCAAGTGTCTCACAGTACCATGAGTGCATACATTTTTAGGATGGGTGGCCCCAGTGCTAATTGAGCCCATCTTAACAAAGTTACAAAGTGCCGTAAAATAAAATAGCAAAGCAAACATTGACAAACAATCAGCACTAGCAAGGAGAAACAGCAGCTGGTTGAACAATACAAGTATTGAGCTCTAGATCTAGGGCTCAGCCACCCAGTAATTTAATTGGACAACAGAATGAAACACAGTGAGATTGTGTTAAGTGTAAAGAAGCCAGAGTCCTACTCACTCGGGGGATCTCAGACTCAGGTACTCCTCTGAGACGGGCGTACAGGTAGAGATGCTCCCGGCCTGTTAGCAGGTCGTCAATGGCATCAAACTGAGGGCAGTAGCCCATGTTCTGGTGCACGTCCAGAATCTCTGACAGGATGCTGAGAAACAAGCCACAAGGTGCCACTCAGCAGCAGTTTGACAGAGAGTTGACAGAGCACACAGTATGGTAGGAATAACATTAAATTATTCTTAGTAGGGTTTGACTGATATATATCTTTGCCGATACATTGGCCTTTTTTTAAATGTCAGATATCGGCTAGTCATATCGTCCATTGCAGATGATGGAGGTTCCTCCCTGAACAGAGCTGCAGAAAATGACATGTTATTTTCTTTCCACATAATATTTATTAATTTGATGCTAAGTGATGTGTTTGTAAATTAATGCTACATTTAAAAAGATAGTAATCTATTCCAGAGCTTCCCTGCCATTGAACAGGTGTGCTGGGTCACCCTAATCCTAGAAAACTGTCATTAGTCAGTGGAGAGTCAATGGAGTAGTGTCCCATGATGGTCTAAATGCTGTTTCAGAGGCTTTTCCCCACCCCGCCAAGAATACAATTCTGAAGGAAACACTGAATACTTGTAATTTGTTGGTGTAAAAATGGAAACATTTTAAGAAGAAATCATATCGGTCTAACCTTAATTCTTAGCATATGTTTTGACCTACTTGGTGCACCGCATGGGTGGAGTTTGCCTGAATCAGGACAATTCAGACAGTGTCATCAAAGATAATGATGTTATATTGACTTTCCAAAAGTTGAAACCTTATAGCACTCACTGAATTGTCTCCATGTGGTAAACCCCACCTATGTGGAACTCAATGCAGGATAAAACAAGTGAAAATAAGTGAGTGTTCCAGAGGCCTGGGACTCAAAATTCTCCAAAATATCTTTCTTTCTCATCTTTCTATACCTGTAACCGGCCACAGTCGCCTCCCCAGAGCTGACGTCCGTGTCACCAGTCAGCATTTTGAAGGTGGTCGTCTTTCCAGCGCCATTCACCCCCAGGAGACCAAAGCACTAACAGGACAAAAAGATGTTCAGGCTCTATATGGGGACACACTCCTCTGAAATACTGTGTGTGGAGTGTGTTGAAATGCACTCAGTGTTCTAGATAATACCAAGTAATATCCCAGTTAAAGCCTTATTTGAAGATATTTATATGGAGCTTAATATCGTGATTACAAATGGCTCTGTATGTATGAATATATATTATCACAATATTAACTCAGAAATTGAACACAAACAGCAAAAAAAAAAAGTGTAAACATCCCTCAGTATCTCCACTAATAATGGTATAGGACAGCTATCTTATTTGAGTTTCTCAGTGTGGGTTGCTGTAAGTGGGGAAATGATGTTTACGTGAGCTAAACACAAAAAGGAAGAACTTGAATATTGAAAATAAAAACAAAGTTGTAGCTCGCATGTAGAATGCACTCAGTGACTTTACCTCTCCCGCAGGGACGCCCACACAAATCCGGTCCACAGCTGCCCTCTTCCTGCCCACATAAGTCTGTGCAGAGAGGCAGGGGAACAATAACAGTCAACTTTATTTGCATAGCACTAGACAGAAGTTACAGAGCACTGTATAGAGAAATAGGGTAATAAGAAATGAGAATCAATAAGATAAACAATAAAAAATGCCAGAGCAGCAGTGTTTTTTTTTTTTTTACAACATTCATCTGTACACCTAAACATTGTCTGTACAGTTGTATTCGCCTTATGTTTTCCTTCACTCTCATATTCTTCAGTTTTTATATATTGCATTTATATTGATATTTTTCCACTTATTTCATACTACATATATTTAATACTTTTGGTATATTTCATATTGTGCTTTTTCTTAATTCAGTTTTTTACCTTTTTGCACACCCTCATAATGTTGCAATTCATACCTTTTTCATACCTTTCATACATTTCTACTTAACATGTTGTAGCGTTGAAAGTGTCATTTGCATATGTTTATACAACCGTTATCATATCTTACATTAATGAAATATACAGCTACAAAGGAATAAATCAGGCAAATACAACAAGAACATCACAGACAATAACAAATAACTATAAATCCTAGACTTTGGAATTGCCCTCCTGGCAATTCCAAAGCTGAGGTATCATGCAGACATGTAAAGTGAGAGACATGGTCGTACCTTGGAGAGATCTCTGATCTGCAAGATGTCTGACTTGTTCCCTCCGTTGTAAATCCTCTGCCTCTCCTCAGCCACATCATCGTCTTCATCTTTTACCGGAGAGCGCCTGAGGTCTGATAACCTGAGGGGAACGAGGGAAACGTCTGGAGAGAAGCGTCTGACATCAGGAGAACACACCACACTTTCCCTCTGCCGTTAAATAGTCAGGGTGGGTTAGAGTTTGTGACCCTATGTCAAACAATCTCACTTGTTTTAGTATCAAAGTGTGTACTAAATACTTCAGAGGCCTCTCCGCCCTGCCAAGAAAAAAATATGAGTACATACATTATCATCTTTGGGTCCGACCAAAACAGGTTTTTGAAAGTCGATGCTGATACCGATGGTTTTGCATTAACCAATATTTTCAGCATTTAATGCAATATAACCAGCATTTTTAAATTCGACCGTTTTCATGCCAAAAATTCATGCCAAGTGTTCAGTGTTTCCCCCAGAATTATTCTTGCCAGGGTGAAAAAGCCTCTGAAACAGCATTTAGACCATCATGGGACACTAAAACTCTCCACTGGAACCCAGACTAATGAAATTCTTTTAATGTCAGCAGCTCTTTGAAGCAGGTTAACCCACCTCACCTACTCAGTGGTAGGGGAAAGTCTGGAATACATTACTGACTTCAAATGAGGAATTCATTCATGAAAAACATTAGTGAACAATTAAATGAATAACTAAAATGAGCAAAGAAAACGGGAGGAACCTCCATGATATAGCCATGATTGTCCATATCTGGTATTTGATAAAGGGCCAATATCGCCCAATATATTATATAATACTCTGAACCTTTTTTCCTCTTCTTTGAGTACTTCATTTGCCAAAATACAAACAAAGAATTTGTTTTCTCCCACTTCCCTTTGAGACATGTTTAGTACACTAGAGTCGCACTGTGACTTAATCACGGCCCATGTAGGTCCAAGAATATGCAGGTTTTTATTGAAACCAAACACAGCAGCAGCTCATTTCGCTAATTAGTTCCTCCTCTCTGGTTGAAAGTGTGTTAATTAGTGAGATGAGCTGCTGTTTATTTGGTTGAAATGAAAACCTGCAGACTCTTGACTCTTGACTCTGCAGACTCCTGGCCCTCTGTGGACTTTAGGATTGAGAGCCACTGGTGTAAAAAACTGAAATGCTACTTTATTAAGCTGTGTATGTTAGCCAGTCCCTTACCAGTGGTCCAGGAAGAAGCGGTACTGGATCAGAAGATTTAGAATAAAGAAGACAAAACCTTCCACAGCCATGAAAGCAACATTTTTCCCCACAAAGTCCCATCGGAACGGGTCCATTGTGTACTCCTCACCTGGAAGCAGAGACACAGTCTGTACAGTGATGGATGAAAATGAACTGGTTTTTCAGCCAGGAACAAGAAAAACCTAAAATATTTTACTTCATATATCTTACAGCCCGTACAAGAATAATTAGCTCTTTTTCAGTGGGTTGAATATCGAGAGTGAGTTTATGTTTTAATAATCACAATGTAAGACATGACTTTTACGCTGATTACAGCCACAATTTGGCATCACGGTTGATTTTCAGGACTGGACCAAATCCATACACAGCAAATGTTCCAGTGTTATATGTGTAGATTTTTTGCACAAATGTTGATTGGAGAGTTGTTTGTCCACTCATAAAGCTGATGTGGCTCTGGGTGGCTTTTCAAACCTATCTAAGTTAGCTTTGATGGGTGTGGACTTACAAAACATTGAGAGTGTAAAAATCAACACTGTGCCAGAGTTAAATTAACACTCACGATTTTGCTGTTTAAAGTATAAATTATTGGAATTTTGATTACAAAGTGTATTGCGATTATATGATTAAGTATTACATACAGTTTAAACAAAGGATAAAAACAAGAAAAAAAAGAATTTGAAAATATATTTTTTCCACTGGAAAAATCTATGCAAAATGATACATATTCAAAAACCTTTGTAAATGAAACTTTGTTGATAAGTGTCCGGAGTGACGGTTTTACTAAGCCAAAACAAGGCATGATGCATTCTAATCAAAGCTGTTCAACAAAAAAAGAAAAAAAAAGATTCTGACCCCTATTGTTCATGAAAATTGCGCTATATGTCATGGAATAAACATGGAAAACTCATGGAATTTGATCATCAGAAATGCTTCAGAACTACACTATAGTATAACACTTACCAAATCTGGCATAAACATCAGTGACAGCCTGGTTCATGGCCATGTCTATCAGGCCCCGGCCCAGACAGAAGTGAGGGAACACCAGCAGGCCTTTCTTCAACCACTCATTAAAGGTCAGCAGAGACTGGTAAGACACACACACACACACACACACACACACACACACACACACACACACACACACACACACACACACACACACAATGGACAATTTGCAATTCATTGCATTGATACAAAGTTAAAAAATGATACAGCACTGTTTAAAAATTCACATATATGTACATTATAGACAAATATGAGAATAACCTTGTGTGGGACAATTAATTATGCCAAATGACCCATTTCTGAAGCTCAGGATTATACTGAAAATCCTCCTGTGTATCCACCGTGTTTTCAGCAATGTGTTCTCATATAACGCTTGTATGATATCTTATGAAAAGGTTAGAATTCATACAATACCTATGCATGACCAGCCACATAACCTATCACTGTACTAAAACAACTTCAGTCAGGGTCAGGGTTAAGTTTAGAGTTAAGGTTAGCTGACTAAAACAACTTTGGTTACGGTTAGGAAGAAAAACCTTTGCTGAAAATGAAAACTTCACCCACAGCCGAAAACTTCTTTGCACGAGCTGAGAATTGAACCTGGATACCTGGATCATCAGAATATGCATACAACCATATACCACCCATCATGTTTCAGTCATGTGAGCCCTCCTGTTTCACTTCATTCACATTCAAATGTCACACAAAATTAGGGTGCATTACGTTTCACAACTCTAAAAACAAGTTTGACATGAGATCAGGTTGCTCTCAGTCACCGTCTCATCATGTCCTGATCTTGGAAATTCAGCTGAGGTAGAAACTTTGTGCATAGAGGGAAAATCCCAAACTTTTTTATACTGAGTCTATTTTCTGTGTTGCACCTGTATTCACAAAAAATGCATAAAGCTCAGTGGGATGTAAATGCTCAAACAAATTCATTGCCAGTGAAGCAGCTGTAAGTTTAGTTGCTGGGTGACTTCGATGCTACAGAAATATGGGTCACGCCAGCTCCAGATGTTCTCTCATGACTCATCTATTGTGGGATGCATCAGTGAGAGGAAGGAGGAAGGAGGAGGAGGACAGGAGTCTGGTTCGTCAGGTGGTGCGGGGAAAACCATCTGCAGCTCAATATCAACATGACAGAGGAGCAGGCTGTGGACTTCTGACGGAGCAGGAGAGTACTGACAGTACCTGGGGCTTCACATCAAAAACAAGCTGAACTGGACTGATAACTAGGATTTGGGGTCTAGGATTTGGTCTTAAAATCATGTTTTTCTTAAGACAAGTGAAAAAATTGGGGTGAGATATATTCACCCCAATTTCCGATGCAAAGTTGTCAAGTGATTTTAACTTGTTTCCAGACCTATCAAGCTTATTTCATTATATTTTTAGTCAAATTATCTCACTGCACTGGCAGATAATCTTGCTGGTTTCAGTAAATTTCACTTGATACATGCCAAAATGACTTCTTTCAAGAAATCTTCTTTCTCCAAGACAATTTCATTTTTAACAAGTAAATGTCCTGAAACAAACTACATTATCCTGATAAAAGTCAAACTTGTTTAACCCGGTAAAATTATCTGCCAGTGCAGTGATTTCACAAAAAAAAGTCTGGATACAAGATAAAATAACAAGTTTGCAGTTTTTGCAGTGCTCTGCTTCCTATCTTTGGGAGAGAGTTATGTCCACAAATATTATTTGAACTGCCTTTACTGTGTGTGTTAAAAGGTGGAATTTTTCACATTTCACATTCAATTCTTCCTAAAATCGTCTAAAGCGTTTATATTGGCCTTACCCGATTGTTTTCAAAAAGCTCCAGGATGAAGGTGATGGCGCTGCTGTTGATGCCTATGAACAGGTTGATGCAGGACAGAGAGACGTAGGCCGTGCTGGGGATGTTGAATATGTAGGACATGGGATACATCATGGGCGTCACTGACCAGCTGTAAGGCAGGAGAGCCAGAGGAAAGTTCAAGGAAATATACAGAACTTCCAACAGTCAGCGTAGTATATTTTAGTTAATTTTATCTCCCCAGCTTGTCATTTATGCATTTTGTTTTTGTTCTACCGTTTTCCCCCTTGTTGAGTCTCTGTTGTCTCATTCAGTTACGAATTTGTTTCTTTTGAGGTGAGACACTTTAATAAGCCCCTTTGGGTGTTCTTGTCTCATTATCTCACCTGCAGAAACCTGTATTTCCCTTTCTGTTCTTTCGGTGTTTTATCATTTTTATAAGCGCAAAACAAAACTGAACTAAATTACACCAAACAAAGCCTTACCCGTATAACAGGAGCAGAGCTATCAGTGCTGGCAGGTTGGTTGGTGATGTGTAACACTTTTTGTCAAAAGCCATGAAAATACCAACCACCATTGCAGTGCTGAGAGAGTAGTTCATCTAGGGGGGAGAGACAATGTTCAAATATTTAGCTGTAACATACTCACATCCTCACACCACATGCACAAACAATTTAAGAGTAAAAGAAATAAATCATGACAGTAAATCATTATGTAAACAAAGGCAGTATGGGGTAATAGCATCTCTCAAGACGGAGGTCCATACTGCAGATTAGGTCTTTAATTAAGATAATACTTGGAGATAGTGTGACTACAACAAGGAATATATATTCAAAAACTGGAAATAAAAAGGTAAAAAAAAAAGGTTGTTATATCCAAGAAATCACTGAGAATAAAGGTTTTTTTTATCATCATTATTGTTTTGATTTGCGGGTTGAATGGACGCCACTCCCTGCTTCACCCACCAGGTCCCAGAAGAAGTTGGCCACCCAGTAGACCAGGGGGCTGACCCCGCTGACAAACTGGAGGTGCTTGGCCTTGGTCACACGCTCCTGGATGAGGTAGAGGACGAAGCTGGCTGGGATGAAGGACATGGCGAAGATGACGCAGATGGCCACCACAGCGTCTACTGAAGTGGTCAACCTGAGGCAGGAGAAGAGGAAAGTGTAGATGAAGTCAATATATACTGTCAAGTATGGTCAATCAGGATGTCAGGGTGGTGAAACTAATATTTTCAGTGATGCAGGGAAAAAACTGAAACCCAGCATCAAAAATGATGTCAAAGATGTGATAATGTTAAGGCATTATTGCCAAATCAGTTGTCCTGTGCATCACTATGCATTAATTTCCAGCTTGGACCTCTTTGAAACCTGCTCAAGATCAATATTATTCCTTTTCAGAGACATTTCTCAGCATATTACCGATTAAATTGAGCAAGTTATCACATCATTGCACCTTGCAAGACGTGGTGCCACTACATAAAAAAGGCTAATATATAGTGATGTTGTGGCATAATGTGGTTACACTGCGAAAGATATTTAAACACATTTTATGGCCATGAATAAAACTGGGAGGTTAATTTGCACTAGCGGGTCCCAGGGGAATTTCTCCAATGTAAGAGAATAAAAAATAGAATAAAAGCTAATTTAAGAAGTTTTCAGAAACAATCCTGTAATCCAAAAATCATCCAAAATTTTGCATATTTAATCATTTTCTTTGTGTTTTTCATGATAGAAAAACGACTGTTAAAATTTCCATTTGAAGAACTGCAGCTGTTTCAATGGGGCCTGCATTAAAAAAAACACAATAAATCTCCAACAAATGGCATATTCTCCTCTATGCAGCACTAAACCCAGAGAACGCTAGACCAAAATGCACCGGAGTGTCGTCATTATAAAGGCGTAACACTCACACAGTGACCTCTGACAGCTGCTCCTTGGTGAGGTTCAGAGGGTGGTTGATGGCGGTGATGCCGTACTCTACAGGTTTGGCAGCGCGGGGGAGGAAGGCCCGCAGAATGGCATTATTGGCCACGTTCATGAAGGCCACCATGGCGTGCCAGCCTTTGTTGTTATACCATACCTGATAAACACAGAAGAGCAGACAGTTAATGCAACACATGTATGAACTGCATTGACAGCATGAGAATGACCAGGTGCAACACTTTCTCCATTTAAAATACTTTTTAACTTGGCATAAAATTTAAAATCTGACATTTCGGTCAGAGATCTTCATGAGTCCTAACTTTGGCATTGTTTTCACAGTGTGGTTGTTTTATCCTGTGTGGAGCACCACATGGGTGGAGTTTACTGAATTAGGATAATTCAGATAGATTGACATTCAATTATGTGGCAAAACCATAGACATAGACAGTAAAAAATAGGCAAAACCAACCCATCTATCACCTAAATATCTTAAAACAAATCGTAGAGGTGCGTAACAGTCCATCCTATACTTACCTTTACATTGAATTCACTTTCCATGTATCGTAGGAATGGACCAATCTCCCTCAGTGCAAGCCCAGAATAGTAACCCTGTGAAAGGCAATACTTATATTATGAACTGACATCATGTATTTCACACAATTCTCACACCTGTAATGATACTATTACCAAAAGCTCTTTTCTGTTAAAATAGTGAGTACCCCTGTGATGTTGAGCATCCGTCCCAGCTGATGGAAAACATTCTGGATGTTTTTGGGGTCTACGTCCAGGATGGGAAGCTGTCCTCCTACTGACAGACCTCCATATCTGAGGATAGAGAAGATTTACACTCACTCCAGCAGCAGCAGCTTGTCTTTTAAGTCTTGTAGCTTATCATCTCCAGTAGAGGGAGACAAACTATATAACTGATTGGTATACAAAGACATTTTCCTTCATTTATGGCAGTAAGGAGCAAATTATTACCTTTGTTCATTCACCCAGTATTTGCTCTTCAAACTGTGAATTAAAATTCAAAAATTGGTTTGATTAAACAGAGAGCTGGTTAAAATAAATGTATTAAATGAGGTGGTGAAACAGAATGAATTACAGAGCAATCAAAGTGTTGGTTAATGCATTTTTATGAGCCTTGTGAAGAAAATGTCTCTCATTTTCCCCAGAGGTATTTTATTTTACCCTGATATGTTATTTATGTATTCTGTTTGCAGCAGCATCCTCTGTATTGCTTTGAAGTCATTTGGTTTCTGTTGCCCAATTCACCTGTGTATTTGTCCACTGTATTTATATTACTACAACTGAAATATTTGTTGATAGTGTATGCACCAATATCAGCAAGAGAAATGATTGTATAGTCATTCTACTTGGTGAATAAAGTGATTCTAATTTGGATGCTGACTGACCAATTTAAATGTGAAGAAAAACTGTCAAGGAAAGGATGAAAACGGTTTCCATAACAGTCCTTATGGATTATATCCTCATGGACTATGTCACTATACTGATTATATCATCAATTACAGAGCAGTCATAGTCTTGTTTATGAGCCTTGTGAAGAAAATGTTCCTCACTTTCCCAGAGGTATTTTATTTTACTCTTATTTATTTTACTTTATTTTGTTTGCAGCATCATCGTCTGTATTGTTTTGAAGTCATTTTGTTTCTGTTGTCTAATCCACCTGTGTATTTGTCATTTTTATCTTTTCCTCTTTTTTTTATTTTGGGGTGACTCATATTTATAAATCTCTTGAGGTTTCTTTCTCTCACCCACACAGTTTGCATTTCATCTCTATTTGTGTTATGATTTGTAAACTAAATCGAAGCCTACCTGGTTCGGATGAGAGTGGGGTAGGTTTTGACCAGGTAGTCGGAGATGTTCCTGTCCGTCAGATCCAGCATGGTGTCTCCTGTGGCCTCTGTCCGCCGGCGGGGGGGCAAACCCCCGGCTCCGGCTGGACAGATGGGCATCATGGTCAGCTTCTTCTCGGTGCTGCACTCGCAGGAAGGGGAGGGGTTTTGGGGGTGCCACTCTGGGCTCAGCAAGATGTTGTTGACCACGGGGGAGAGGTCGGGGTAATCCCACTCTGAGGTGCTGTTCCCGCACGGCATTCTGGGTGGAGATTAGTGGAGGAATGTACATGCAAAGGGGTGAAATCACTATTATATTACATTACATCATGTCATTTAGCAGAAGCTTTTGTCCAAAGTGAAAATAAGTGCATTTTGTCAACAGTAGTCCAACCGTATATCAGAGTCTTCAATAGCAAAGCCTTCAATAGGAATAAGTAGCAAGGAGGAATTATAGAACTCAAATTGTGAAATCAAAGAGGATCCAAAAACCCAATATGTATTTACTCAGGTCTAATTTTAATGTATTTATTTGCCTGCATTCTGAATGTATAAATGTGGAGTGATATACTTATTCTACTGTCAATTACATGTCTTGCATCATGTATGTCTGTATGTTATGTTACTACAGCTAAATTCTTTGTTGATACTGTATGTCCCTTCATATCAACAAGATAAACTCCTGTACACTCTACTCTACATTCTACTTGCCGAATAAAGTGATTCTAATTCTGATGCTGACCAAATTAAAAAACACACATTAAGTATGAATGTGAAGAAAAACTGTCAAGGACAGGATGAAAATAGTTTCCATAACAGTCCTTATGGATTATATCCTCATGGACTATGTCATTATGCTGATTATATCATCAATTACAATATGCCAGAAATGTGAAGATATGTGATCAAATTAAATTGTCATTTTCTTAAGTGTTGCATTCTGCATTTTTACTTTGAAAACCTATCTTCAATCCTTCAGGGATGAATATGTACATACTGAAAGTGTATGCATGCAGAGTATGGATGTGTATATATAAGAATATGTTTTATTGTGCCAAGAAGACAAAGCAGGCAGACGTTATCCTTTGCCTCTTTATGTTTTTAACTGTGTGATTGCTGGATACTAGATGTATGATGAACTTGTATAGTGATCCCATCTAATCTTAGGCAGTCATACTCACCCTAGTGGCTCTCCTTCCATGCAGCGCGTCCCCAGGCCCGGTCGGTTTAAAAAGCGCTCTGTGAAGCGTTTCATCTTGGGGTCAAACGGTTGCTCATTACTTAATGAGGAGGAGAAAATGAAAGGAAGAAAAGCAGGTTGAAGAAACTGACTGAAGGAAAACAAGCCAAATCCTCACCGCCAATCTCCCAGATACCTGAGTACTTTTGTAATACGTACACATAGGTTTATCTAAAGCTAGTGTCTATTACTATTTTGGTTAAATGGGTAGTCCATTTGCAGGGTTTCTTAACCACTACGCCGTCTTTGGACTCTGCATCACTAATAAAGCAACAAGCATTTTCACAAGCCATGTATTGTTTGCCATGAGGTCCTGACCTGAAGAAGGTGAACTGCTGTCCGTACATCCAGGGGCTCAGAGTCAGACTGGGATACTCTCCAAACGGAGGGACTATCAGGGTGAAGACCAGGGCGACCAGGACAAAACTGGCAGGTAGAACAATCTGGAAACCCACAAGACATAAGTAAATCACAACACTCTTCCACATGGTGGTCTAACACAAAGGGAATTTTTATAATTTAAGTCAACAAACATCTGAAATATTCTAAAGACAATTAATTTTCCCATTGAACATGTGCACCTACACATTCATCAGTTCACTAGACTTCAAATAATTGAGGTCAAATAATTGAGGTCAAATAATTTATTATGGAAATAATTCTTTGTGCTTTTTTCCTTCTTGGAGTAGCCCACCAAATTGCACAATTCACAAGGCATCAGGTAAATCAGGTAAGTATACTAAATGGACTTTGAAATTATTTTCTGCGGCTGTCAAAAACATTCTGGCACTCAATTTACTGTCCTTTTTGTTAAAACCCAACTCATTTGGTACCAAAAAGCAGGTTCAAATAATAATAATAAGACCTATTTACAAAGACTATTTGGCCCTGGGTCTACAATCAATCCACTCATCACACAATCCAACCATCATTCACACATTCATCATTTCATCTCAAACACAAGCATCCGCTCCATCCCTCAGCTCTGGTCCAGTACCTGTGCCAGGAAGTCTTTGTGGCTGCGTGTGGCGTGGTGGAGCCTCTTCACCAGCAGGGCGTGGAACTGCTTCAGGATCAGAGTGACTCCTTTCACCTGCCTGGAGCCCCTTCCTGCGCTGCTGTCTGAGGCACCATGGGCTTCGCCGTTAGCCTGCATCCCCTCGTTAGGCTCTGTGGTCATCAGTGAACAAGCAAACAGTGTGTTAAACATTATTACGTAAAATGTCTCTAAAGGCCAAGATATTTGCTCCAGGTGCGACTGAGGCAGGGGGGCAGCGGCAGCTTAAAAGTTAGAGAAGCAGACGATCAGAAGGTTGCCAGATTGAATCTCCTACTGTTGAGATGCCATTGAGCAAGGCACTTTACACTTTACACATTTTGATGTTTTCTTATGGTACGGACTGCGACTCTCCACCAGCCAATGGCATGTTTTTTATAGCCTTCTTGTCTTTTAAAAGAGGACCACACTGGAAATAAGTTTTGGAAACTTTTGATGTGTTATCCTCACTTATTTTAATTAATGCATGACTAATGGCTGTGCATTATTTCTGATTATCAAATAAACAAACAAAATGCATCCTCAGTGGCTAACAGAAGAGGTTTGTAATTGTACTATGCAGCTCTCAGGTATGATTGGGAGTAAATGTGTGAATATGAAGTAGCACTGTGCTGGAAAACGGCATGCAAGCAGCAAAAGCCTTAAAAAAAAAGGTTGTGGGAAACATGTGCTGTTAAACCAAATATTAACACCCAGCATCCTCCCTGCTTTCGTATTGCTTTCATGGCAATTCATGTAGACTACAAGCAGAGGATCTGGTCTGAATTCCTCACCTGGGTCATTTGGATAGCTTGGCTCACCAGATGGGTGAGGTTTACCCCATAGGACAATGAGTGCCACAAAGTTTAGACAATCACAGCAATGCATTTGACAGTCAGTATACTTTCCTTTGATTGACACCTTACGTAATGATATCTAAGTTGTCCTTATGTGATGAACCCCACCCATCTGGTAAAGGAAGCGACTTCAAAAAGCGATTGATAAGAATTACTTGCAAATACTATTTGAGGAAGCAGGCTTTTATTTTGACAGCTGTTTATCCACGTGGCTCTAAAGTCTCTGACCTTGGCTGCCATTTTTCCTCTGCTGTAACATCCACTGTTCTAGAGGTGGGAGTGCACAGGTGAGACACAAGACACATGACACAAACAAACTATAGGGTTAAAAACTGACAAATGATGCATCAAGCTACATGTCAAGACTAAACTGGGATCTACTGTTCGACTTATAATGACATAAGTCGGTTAGGGGATACACATGACAATAACAGGTAACACAGTAGGAAGTGGTGTGAGGCAAATGGGTCAACAAGAAGAGAGAGAAACAGAGCATTGGGGTCAGAGATTTAATACTGGGAAAAGGCCATGGAATATCAGTCATGGTATTTACCAGGCGTGGTGGCATTATTCAGTGCCTCTCCCTCTGCAGTGACCTTTATGAATATCTGGAATAGAAAACGTTCCATGCATTACAAATAAGTTCTTCCTTTAACATTTTATAAGGATAGAATAATATACTGTACATACATAATAACCGTGGGAACTTGATTTAAAAGCAACAAATGTGAGGCGTTTACGCTTTTGAACTCTTTTTGAACTGTTTGTTTTTGTTTTTTCAAATGAACACATGATTCCCTACACCTGACTACAGGTATTTCCTTGTTGGTGATGTCAGAATTCAGGAAGCTGGAGAAATTGGAGCCCATTGCTAAACCCTGAGTTCCCAAGCAGTATTTATCACCTCAAAGCTGATATGTTCAAGTAGGAAGCACTTATCTACTGTCTTTCACGTATGAATGCAGCATAAAACCACCAAACCAATCAACAGTGATGTCATCAGATGGGGATGGGGACCTCCCTACCTCCTCCAGTGAGGTATCAGAGATGCCAAAGCTGCTGAGGCCCATGTCATTCAGCGTCTCCTCCAGCTCCCTGAACAGACTGGCGTAGGCCCGGTGCTTGAACCCCTTGTTGGGCAGCAGGTAGGTCAGCTCCTGGCCAATCATCTCGATCAGCTTGGCTTCGGGGACGTGGTGGTGGATCAGGGTAGTGATGCTGTCTACATCTCCTGGGAACCAGACAGAAAATCAAATGTGGAGGGTGCAGAGAGGGGTAAAGTGTTCCCAAAATGTCATAAACCAAGAAAGATGAGGAAAGGGAAACCGTTTGTGATCCTGAATTTCCCCCAGGGGATCAATACAGTGCAATCTTAATAAAACAAAAACATTATTCATGCTTAAAGTT
The DNA here is from genome assembly GCF_046629955.1 of Centroberyx affinis. Classification (NCBI taxonomy): domain Eukaryota; kingdom Metazoa; phylum Chordata; class Actinopteri; order Beryciformes; family Berycidae; genus Centroberyx; species Centroberyx affinis. The sequence goes on from NW_027278929.1 coordinate 208,717, forward strand.
GCATGGGTAAATCTGTGCTTGAATCTCAAGTCGAAACTCTTCCTGAGGCGGTATCGGAAGGAAACAGCACATGAGTCAATATCACCGCTAAGTTATAAATGTGATAGAACAGCGTATTGTATCTGCTGTAGAACTTATGACACAAGACTGAGTCGGTCATGTGAGTTTTCAACCATTTCAACACCCACACTCAAGCACAAACACAGACACATACATCCCCACAGGTCACACACACACACACACACAGACACACACACTACAAGAAGAGTAGCTCCCGGGGATGCAGATAAACAGATACACAGATAAACACACTTACCATCCAGAGCTCTGTCTAGATGCTGGGACTGGTACTGAGACTGATCTTTGTACTTGGTGCAGATGGAGCAGGTACAGTCACAGTCTGAGGCACAGTCGCAGTCATTCTGACAGAAACAGCAACAAAACACAGCAACACCGTTAACAATGAAAATAGTGCATGAAAAATTGGAAAGAAATGTCAAAAATCCTGCACCACTCAATGGTAAATGCACAGTCCTGTATACTGAAATCAATCAGTGAAACAAGCAGCCTGGAGATGTAAATACAAACTAGAACAGGCACCTCTACTGTTTTTAGACAGATTCAATTTCTAATGCAGAATAAATAGCCAAATAAGGCAGAAATATGCTGGAGAGACTTGCAGCATTCCTGATGGCTCTTTGGCTGATTTTGTGGATGCACTCTGCCTCACCTCTCTCTTCCTGATGTCCCTCATGCGGCGGACCAGGGTGAGATAGAAACCCACTCCGAAGCAGTTCTTGAGGAAGAGGGGCGAGCCGCAGCAGTGGAGTTGTCCTTTCGAGATGATGGCGATGCGGTCGCTCAGCAGGTCAGCCTCGTCCATGTGATGAGTGGACAGGATCACTGTGCGGCCTGCGCAGGGGTCAGACGTAAAATTATAATGTATTTCCATTGCCATATCATCTGAACAAAAGCACAAACTCAGCCTACACTTGGTGAACATAAATGAAGAAACTTTTAGCATTAAACCAACGTGTTTGAGTTAGCATAGCCTTTAACAGTCTTTGCCACTTGATGAAAGCTATGTAAGCAAAAATAATGTTGGTTTTATGATTACAGTTTCTTCCTTTGTTGTTCATCAAGTCTAGCTGAATTTTTCCTTTTGATCAGCTCACTACTTAATTCAAGTGCCTCAGGAGAGCTGCGAAGCTGCAAAAGATTTTGTTTCTTCAATGTCATATCATCTAAAATAACTTACTGAGCTTGTAGGAGAGAAATTTTTAACAATAGCAAAAAATGATGGATCTTTAGGGGTGAGATGTGTACCTGTGAGGGTAAAATGTGTAACGACAAGGGTCAAATGTGAACCTGGAGATGTATAATGTGGATCTAAAGGGGTAAAATGTGGACCTGAAGGGGTAAAATGTGGATCTAGAGGGGTACAACATGGACCTAAATGGATAAAATGTGGACATGAAGAAGTACAATGTGGACCTAAAGAAGTAGAATGTGGACATGAAGGGGTAAAATGTGGACCTGAAGAGGTAGAATGAGCATCCGAAAGGGTCAAATGTGACCTAGACAGTAGAATGTAGACCTAAAGGGGTCAAATGTGGACCTGAAGGGGTAAAATGTAGATCTTGAGAGGTAGAATGTGGATCTAGAGGGGTAGAATCTGGACCTAAAGGAGTAAAATGTGGAATTGTATGGGTAGAATATGGACATAAAGGGGTAAAATGTGGACCTGGAGGTGTCCAATGTGAACCGATGTGGACCAATGTGGATGGAGGGTGGAATCTGGACCTAAAGAGGTAGAATGTGGACCTGCAGTAGTAAAATCTTTACCAGCTCTGTACTTCAGTAGAAGGTCCCAAATGGATCTCCTGGAGTAGGGGTCCACCCCTGAGGTGGGCTCATCCAGGATCACGATCTTTGACCCGCCAACAAACGCCATGGCAACAGAGAGCTTCCTCTGCATACCGCCTGCACAGTGCGTGAGAGACAAATGTTTAGAGGCAACACCATGAGAAACACCTTTCTCTCTCTGGTTCTCTCTCTCTCTCTCTTTCTCTCCCTCACTCCGTCTCTCACACACACACAATGGAAACAAGTGGTCCACCTGAGAGGTTCTGGGCTTCGTCGTCTCTCTTGTGTGGCAGCCCCAGGTCCTCCAGCATGTCCTCAACCTCCTTCTCTGCCTCCGCCTGAGTCCGACCCTTCAGCAGGGCGTAGAACATGATGTGCTCTTCCACCGTAAGACTGGAAATAAAAAGAGGGCAGTAGAGAAGAGGAAGAGGGCTTGTGACTGGAAGGCTGTTGATTTGAATCCCTCAAAAATCTGGGAAAATCTGGATGAAGGAAGTGAATGTCGAACTCTTTTCTCAACAACTACTGTCAAAGCGGTCATTAGCAAAGCACCGAACCCCCAACTGATTCTGAATTTTGAAGAGTGGTTCCTGTTACATCTGTCTTTCACTAACAAGAAAATATAGGAAATAGGAAATGTTTACCAATTTGTTAGTTTAGCGGAATAGAATGCCACACGTCTCAAGTGATGATGAGGTATATCTGAAATGTGTTGTTTGACTTTCAATGGATATTCAAAGTAAACTGCTGTTGGCTGAACTGGAACTCACTGGTTGAAGAGGATGTTGTACTGAGGACACATGCCCATGGAGGTACGGATGATATCCATGTCAGTCCTGATGTCTCTTCCATTAATGTAGGCTGTGCCAGATGTAGGGGGGTACAGGCCGGTCAGGACGGACCTGGAGAGAGCAGAAACACATACCATTAACACAGCGTTCATCAACCTTGGGGTCGGGACCCCATGTGGGGTCCACAAGTATGAAAATGTTGTCTCTAGGAAAATCTGCTATTCAATTTAAAGTGCAATAATATCTGATTGTCTATAAATCCATAGGTTGTCACTGACTACCTCATAAGAGTAGTTTAATATCTCCCTGAGATATGAAACATTGTTTATTAAAATTAAGATTAAGATTAAGATTGCATTTTATTGATCCCCAAGGAGAAATTCGGGTGTCACAGCAGCAGTGTACAGCACAATGGCAGAACAAAGTACACTCAGTGCACTCAGTGTAAGCAGTATGATGCGAACACAATATTTACGTTTCTAACACCTGGTGTCACAAGAATTTTCTGACATCAGTATGCCAACCTTTGAGACTGCAATTCAGGGTCATCATTTGGTCTAATGAAACCTTTGAATGTTGAACTCAATCTAAACAGCTGCAGTGAGTTGACTTTAATTACGCTATATAGTTTGAGAGTGATACAATCATGCAGAGAGATTTCTCTATACTAATGTTACCAAATTCCTGAACATTTATTGTACTTGGCAATTATTATGATTGTGAAACTGATACATCTGATTTCAGTTTACATGGTAGTGGTTTTCCCAGCCCCGTTGTGTCCCAGGAAGGATGTGATCTGGCCTTCGTAGAAAGTAATGTTGAGACAGTTGACGGCTGGACGAGAGCTTCCATCATACACCTTGACCAGGTCCTGGATCTGCACCCCCATCACCAGCCCCACCGGGTCGGGCTCGAAGAACAACTGGCCTGCATGGGGGAAAAAATGACGCAGGAGGATTATAAGATAAGCTGTAAGTATTAAGTCATGGACATCTAGTACAGTGGCTGAGAGTTGAGAAGGGGTGTCAGGCCACAATGAATTTAAGACAAATGAGTCAGATAGATCAAGAACTCAAGCTCAAAAGAGAAACCTGTTGTTGGACATTGTTTCTATTCTTAAAACTAAAATACCAAATGCTATTATTCTATATCAGGTTGATTGAGAACCAGTGATTGGGAACCAGTGATTCAAAAAACTCGATATAGAACATAACATCAAATTTACAAATGCAACACCAAATCTACACTGTCCCTGACAGTTTTACCTGTTTGTCCGTTGCACTCCTCCTCTGGAATCGGTTCTTCCTCTTGTCGTCTCAGCATCTCCTTCTCTCTCTCCAGCCGTTCCCTCTTATCTTGGTGCTTGCAGGTTTTCCTGCTTCCTGAACCGTTACAGGTGTAAGTCTCTGGTGTGCCCCTGCTCTCAATATCCTTCTCCATGTCCTCCGGTCCAGGTTTCTCAGGACCTGGAGGGGTACAGCATGGTAGAATCACCTCCTAGTTAGGATGTCTTACTGTGTGGTATATAATAAAAAGCTTCATCTGAAGCATGGGAAAAGACCCCCCTCTGGCAGTAAACATCAAAAGAGTTATTATGTTTTACAGGCACCATTTTACAGTTTGTGACACCATTTACAGTCTGTTGACAGAAGAAATGGCCAAATATGTGGAAGTTGACATTGCTAATACCATGAAAGGGCAACAAAAATAAAAACAAGTTATTTATTTATTTGGTTCACTCTCACCCTAAAAATGCATGGCTTGGAAGGGAATCTATGACAGTAGATAAGTTTTACCTGCTATCATGTTTTTTCCCCGTTTTCTTCCACTAAACCCCACATTCCCACGTGTATCTATGGAATATAATATAGTATATATTGAAGCAGGGGAGAACTGTACTCATTCCCTTTCCACACCCAGGTTTCCCCGGCAGGTCTGCCCTCCAGTTAGAGGCCCTCATCTCAGTTATGGAGCATATAAGGGAGACCAGAGCCAGTGAAACTAACCTTGATCAGCCATGTGTGGGTGTGAGGGTGCAGGTCTTTTCCAGTACGAGGGCTGGAGGGGGAAGTAGAATCGTCGACCAATGCCATACTGCCCTGTGGAGTAGAAGTTTGATGCAAATCTCAGTATAATAAATTCTTAGTACTAATAAATAGCCTATATGCATATATTAGCAGAGAGCATGAGGAGTCTGACCTGGGAAGACGTTGTCCAGATACCAGGCCAGGACGGCATAGAGGACAGCATCAAATATCATCATGCGTATGGAGGTGAGGAAGGAGTAGGCGTCTCCCTCTAAGGGGCTGGTCTGGATGTTGTCCCACTGCAGACCCAGACCCTGCTCCTCGTACCGCGACAGGTACTCCGTCCCAAAGCCGAAGGCCACCGGCGACAACAGGCTCTACAGCAGAGGAGGGATGCAGAAAGGAACATCTGAACATCACTTTCATTTCTTAGGGAGCCACTCATCAGTGTGTTGTTCTTTTGCAGAATATCTACTTAAAAGAATGGACTGCACTTGACAAAGAGAATATACTTCAATATTCGGTGTCTCAAGATTCAATTTATCAGTGTCTGTCATGAAAATAATTTTAATATTGACACAATATATCTTTTTTTTCAAGGGCAATCCCATTCCTTTAAAATGGATATGATATGTTCAAATGATTATTAACAATTAGTTATCATCACTTCCCATATACTAGCACTGTTACTGAATCTGAATGAAGGCATATATAAAAGCCGTCTACTTTAGCTATATCTTTGTACAGTACATCACATCTTTTACTATATGCAGTCGCTCTTAAATACACTTGAAATTTAATTTGAAATACCCCACTACACCTGGAAAGCCTTGCCTGTGCTTGGGCAGTGAATGTGCTTTCACCTGTACTTGTAAAACTCCATAAACAAACAAAAAAAGGCATGGGTTAACGTACAGCAGCTAACTTCATGTTCTTGGTGATGCGGTCCTGCCAGGCAAAGCAGAGGATGTGGGGCAGGTAGAGGGTGAAGTAGATGATGCCACTGCAGGCGGCTGCCAGGTTGGCCTTGTTGAAGAACACACTCATCAGGAAACACTGCATGATGGTGGTGATGGTGAAAGTCAGCAAGAAGAAGAAGACAAGCAGGGGGTTGCTGTAATTCAGCACCTTCCCTCCCTGAGATAAAAGAAGATACAGGTGATTGTTATTATCCCTTAGGGCAATTTCACATACACATCGAGAGACTCAGCCGGGTACAAAAATAGACACAGTATGTTCAGTGCTCATTCATTACATAAAATAGAAAACATTCAATCTATTTATTTCAGAAATTATATAACTGATCATTAAGAAACCACAATGTTTGAATGACATCACTAAACAGAGATCAGCAGTTAAGGTTGTCATCTACAAAATCAGCTATGGCTACAAGTAGGAACATTTAGTGATTCATGGAGAGAGCAGAGGTGTGACGAAGTCAACTTTGCTTGAGTCCCAAGTCAGTCTCAAGTCTTGAGGCACACATCTCAAGTCAAGTCCATATCATTAATGTCAAGTCTCAAGTCTAAATGTAGAACGCCAAGTCAAGTCAGAACAAATGAAGAGTCCAGTATCAATTTAATATTTTACAGAAAACAAAATATCTGGGACTTTTCAATGCAATACTGTTTTAATAGTATAAAAACTTGGTAAGTAGATCATGAGTTTGATTTCTATAATCAGTTTCAACTTCAATCAATATCAATAAATTCAATCATTCCATACAAATTCAGAAAACAGAATTTAAATTCAGTTGTCTGGTGGAACATTTACATTTACACAAACACAAGATCTTTTGACTTTATAAACCTTTTCAAGTCATCAAAGTGCAAGTCAAAGTCAAGTTCCAAGTCACCAGAACCCAAGTCAAGTCTCAAGTATTCTCTTCATGCATCAAGTCAAGTCTCAAGCAATTAAAATTGTGACTTTAGTATAACTTGAGTCCAAGTGTGACTTGTGACTTAAGTCCTCACTTCTGAGAGAGAGGATATTAGATGATAGTTAGCACAACTACTGTGGAGTAATACTGAGAAACTGCAGTGCAACAGAAGAACAGTAAAATGTGTCTCTCCATACATAGATCTTTTTAAAACCATCCACTGGAGGGCACCATTACACCCTAAAAAAAACAAACCTGAAATATGTAAAGCAGAACTAAAACTTGACTCTAATTTCAATATCCTCATGCCCTCCATCTCTCCCCCTCCTCCCTCCACCTCCCCCTCTCCTCTCACCATGACGATGGAGGTGAGCAGAGCTGTGCTGACAGTCATCATGATGAAGCTGTCGATGAACCAAGTGTACCAGATCACCCTGTTTTCAACCCCCATGGCTTTGAGGGTCTCCTTGAGGCGCAGCTCCTTCTCCAGCACGATGCTCTTCACCGTCATGGACACAGAGTAGATCCAGGCCAGAACCATGAACATGGGGAAGCAGCGGTTCAACGTGATCATGAAGCTGGAGGAGAAGAGAGGAGTGAAGAGAGGGGAGAGGGTGAGTTAGGACGTGGCCACGTGATTGGATTGAATAGGTAAATGAAACTTATTGAGTTGTCCCCAAGGAAATCTGTCTTTAATTCCATGCTACTGTTGTTGTCAATAAAAAAGTATCAACACATAGCACATGAAACAATATAAATATCACCGATGCTAAAAACGCACTTGTGGGAGTAAGACATTTTGGTTAGAAGCAGCCATGATATGTTGTTACAGTAAGTGACTTGGTTACTCACAGGTCATCTACGTAACACGGGTATGGCATCTGCTGGACATAGACCCCAAGTGGCCAGTCGTTGCCGGTGTGAAGCTTGAGGATGCCGTGTTCGATCATGTCCTGCAGGTAGGCAAAGCCTCCCCAGATGTACCTCTGGTCCTCCATGGGGTCTGCTCTAGGGCCGGGGTCCCAGTACCTGGGGAGGGACACAGGGAGTGAATGGGGTCTTATTGTCATCATACTGTAGTAGTAGAGCATGTGGTCACAAGATCATTTATCAGACAAGGGCTTAAACAAATGATTTATTTAAAAATCTTTGTTCTACTAAACAATATCCCAATCCCGGCCTCCATTCAAAATATTGCAATAATCAACCACCCCAAAGTCTCTAAAGCCATACACACACACACACACACACACACGCACACACACGCACACACACACCACACCACACATACACTCCTTTTGCTTAAGCGGATAAGTCACTTGCAAATCCCCCCGTACAATCTGATTATTCAATTGTATAGAGGGAGGACTCCCACTGGGTCCATTACAGCCCATTGGTGTGTACTATAAACAGCTGAAGCTGTTTGTTCATCCCTGGAGCTATTGACACACTGACTGGTTGTGAATGGGAGATCAAAGGTATAGTAAAATGCATATAAAAGCCTTGCATGGAGGAGGAACAGCCTGGTATTGAGCTAATATTGGACCAACGGGCAACTTTGGATTTCTTTTCTGCCTTTGAAGTCTGTGACAAATCCATATAAATTGCTAGCCTCTTGAAACCTGCCAGATTTGCGCACAATTACAATACGGATGGTTCCACAAGGCTAATAAATTGCCTCGGTAAATAAAGAGGTAACCATATGATGAATAAATCTAGGAGCAGCAGGTTGGCAGAGTGATTTGGGCGGGCGCCTTGGAGTCTAAACGTTGCTGGTTGGATTGTCCGTACTGATGGCACCAAATACTGCAAAAGTGCTCATGAGTAACCCCCGTGTATTTGTGTACCAGCCTGCTGCAAAGACGTGAATAAAAGATATAAATTTATGTGAACAAATGGAATGTATGTGTTCCTGCCTAATACCATGCTTGGGGCTATACATCAAAGCTACACAGCGATACACACAGCAGCTACCGACCTGTCTTTGATCTTGTTGGTGCGCTCCACTGCATCGATATCCATGCGGATCTTGTACTTGACGTGTGGGGGGACACTAGTGGTCCAGGGGTACATGTCCAAGAAGACCACACCAGCCCAATACTTGTTCTCCTCTAGCAGGTACAAGGCCTGGTGGATCATTTGGGACTCATCTGTGTAGGCCACAAATTTGTCCAGGCTGATGCACTGTAATCAGAGAGGGGGAGACAATGGGAGAGAGAATGTCATAGCATTTGTTTGCGTGAGTGCAGTGTGTTTGATAGGTTACCATTTAGTGTTTAAAGAATGTGGGTGTGCCATGCAAATATATGTGTGTGTGTGTGTGTGTGTAAGAGTGTGTCTGTGTCCAATTTGATCATGTTTTGGATTAGGAATGTATGTGGCATTTGTTCAATTTGGAATCAATTGACAAGCTTAGCCCAGTGTGGGTGGATATTGTGAATTTGTCTCAAAATGTAAATCAGCATTCAGTCATGACAGAAGCCTCTTTCACTGAAGTGCTTCGGTGACATGGGAAAATCTGAGCTGCTACATTCACTCTACAGACACACGCACATACACTCACACACACTCACACATGCACCCAAGCAAGCACATGCAGGCAAACAAACACACGCACTCATATGGGCATATGCACACACAAGTGCGTGTATAATATGCCTACCTACACATACACACACAGTGAATCTCATTCTATACATGCACATACTCTCTCTCTCTCCCTCAAACACACACACACACACACATAATTGCCCTGTGAAATTCCCACCCTACACACACACACACACAGACAGCTCCCCCGCCCCCCCCCCCCTCCATGTAAAGCGTGTCTAATGTCTCCATTCATATTACTGTACAATGCCCTCAGCACTCAAAGAAAGACGAGAGACCGCTTCCCATTCATCCTTATAGGACCATACATTCACAACACAATAATACGCACTCAGAGATGGGATGAGAAAAAAGGCCCTCACTGATACACATGTTCCAATGGGCTTTCAGTGTGAGAAACATACCCCTGACAGAGTGAGAGCACCTAACGCTAACTGCAGCAGTTATCCTATAGCCCAATGCTAGCTGACAGCTATATCTAATTGGCTAAATCGCCTGGGTTTGTTTGCGGGGCTCCGGAGGGCTTTGGGACGGACCAGGAGACAAAAGGCAGATTGAGATGCCTGCACTGATAGGGCTCTCTCCAAAAACACAACCCCTGCCCCCCTTAAAATCGATTACAGAGCACCCCTATAGATCGGATAGACAGAACGTAGGGAGGAGGGAAGAGGGAAGGAGTGAGGGATGGATAGAGCGATTTGCCCCCTTTTATTGCGTGGGCGCAGGGGTCTGTTTCAATGCGGGGCCATACACTAAAACAACATGGAGCTCATACGGGGGTGGCTCACTCCCACCCACTCTCCACTTTATCACTGGCTCCACAAAGGCAGCCCGGGAGGGGGATGACAGCAGGCTTGTTCTCCCTGCCTTTCAGCCTGCTGGAGGGAAGAGCGGCTCTATAGCTGTGCTAAGTGGCCTGCTCTGTTTCAAAGGGGCCTGGCTGCAATCTCCTGGGAGCAGACCTGGAAGACTGATGCTCCTGTCTGGAGAACTGAAGGTTGGGCCTACAAAGAGGCTGAGCACCTCGTCCTGGGAATGTGCAGTAGGTCTATTTAGTAAATAGCTGATGACTGAGGTGAAGAGGGAAAAACCAGAGTGAAGCCTACGCAGCTTCTCCATCATTCTCAGAAGCTCAAAGTCTCATCAGATAAATAAACTTGATACTCATCCTATTGAGTTGTTTGAAACTCAAAAAGATCCAGTCAAGTGACAGACAGACAGACAGACAGACAGAGACAAGCCACAAATACCAATAACCTTTTTCTATTTTTTTCCTTTCTTTTTTCTCATTTTGCACCATTCATCACTAAAGTAATATCCTTATAGGGTTGTCATGCTTCTGTTTCTCACCTCTCCGTACTGGTTGAACAGGCGTATGACCTGGTCGGTGAGGTTGAAGATGTTCCTCCAGTCAAACTTAGGCATGCCCTCCTCCCTGTCCTCCTCTGAACCGCTGTACAGGAAGTTTAGGATGTGTTTGGTGGAAAACTCTGTCTCGTTCAGACTGTTGTCCAGGAAGTCCATCACTGTGGGGTTTCTCAGGGTCTCCTGCAGACATTGAGACAGAAATATGGGTGCTTAAATATGAAACAAAAGATACATAAGATACAGATATATAACAAAGGCAAATACTGTACATTGGCTGTATATTTCTTAGCAGATTTTGCCCTTACATCTCTGGCAAATTATGATGACAACCAAACTGTTAAAATCACACATTTCCTTTTTTGTGGAAGACAAAGGTAATAGAGAAAACATATTTTCTGCTGTTATGATCACAGCCACAAACTAAGCACCTCACGTCTCCCTGACTCCCCCCCTGAATCATATCTCTTCATATATTTGAAGTACAAAAAATCCCTTGTGCCTCTCTCCTTGGCTCTTATTGCTTTTGTTTCTTTCCCAAGCACTTCTCGCTGACATGATCATTCTCGGGTCACAGGAATATTGTCAGGCTCTCTCTCCTGCATCCCTTACTATTGGTTGCTTGTCTAAGAATTGAAGCTTATTCTACTCTTGTAGTCATTGTAAGTCACTAACAGATTATTTGTCATACAACTTTGAGGACATCTCCTCTCTTTAGTTATTTATTTATTTATTTTTTGCAATTTGAATAGTGATGCTGGCTTGTTTTTTCTGTGTCATCTTCTGTATCATTTGACAGTTGAATGAAATTGGGGTGTTTGCAGGTGTCCACAGAATCATGTACACGTATGATCGTGTACCTGCAGGTATGAGTACATTCAGTGTGTGTGTGTGTGTATGTGTATGATGGAGTCAAGATAGCAGAATGTGCATTTCATACCCTGATCATGTTCATCTGGACGCTTTTGTGGAAGAAGGCCCAGAGCTGCGGCCCCACCTCCTCCCAGGCCTTCGCCATGTTCTGCAGCCTCTCCAGCTCCTCGAATGTTGTGTTGGCCTGAACCACACACACACACACACACACACACACACACACACACACACAATGCTCATCAATGCAAAGTTCACAGATATTTCCATAGTTGTACATCAACAGAATAGAAGCACATTCATTCCCAGAGAGGCATTGTGTGAATAAAATGAGACCCAAACTAAGATGCCTACAGGACATTAGAACTACATCAACATGCTAATGTGAATCCAGTGAGCTGCAGATAATAGAGGTACTAAGGTGTCAGACTACAGAGAAAAACCTACCCAGAAAATGTAATTAGATGACTTTCTCAAGTAAAATAACAAGCAGTTAGTGACAGAATACATTTCTGTATATGTAAGGTGGTATGTACAGTATAGCCCAGTTGTATGTCCCCTTGCACTAATTGTGAGATCTTGTTCTCTGTACCTTGTGTACCACAATGTATTTATGTCAGCTGTTTATGGCCCTGACTGATCTCTTGTTTTACATAGGAAAGTCATTTCATTTAGTATTTTGGATGAGAAGATCTTTGTAATCGTGTGAAAATTGTGTCAGTCAACAGCTATGAGAGCTATGAAAGCCAACATTTCATTTTTCTAACCTCTAAGCTGCCTTCTCTTCAAACCACACAGGTACTCAACAAGTAGTAAACAATCACATAAGGTCATTTTCTGTTCCCGAGCCGCCCAGCTAAATTCTCATTAGCAGAACTCCCCCTGGGATTCAGATCTGTTTTGTGTCAGGAGCAGAGAATAAGACGTGGCAGACTGAAAAATGCTCTGTTTTTCCTTTTTGTGCTGCGCCCACACATTCAATTTAGCGTCCAATTCTCTCCTCCTCTTCCCTCCCCTCCCACCGCAGTAGATACCCCCCCCCCTTCCCCTCCATCCCTCCTCCCTCCCTCCCTTCACATCAGTTTTGTAGTCAGCTCATTCCTGAGAAGGGTGGGGGGTTTAGAGAGAGAGAGAGAGAGAGAGACAGAGAGAGAGAGAGAAAGAGATACAGAGCGAGGAAAGAGAGAAGGATTGGAAGGACGGGTAGAGAGAGGGGGAGAGAGAGAAAGAGGGAGAGAGAGAGTGACAGACAGAGAGAGAGATTGAGCTGCAGAGGTGAGGGGTCGGGCTGGAGGTGGTCTCTCTTACACTCTTTAATATCTTGCGGACGGCAGGGGAGTCGGGGGTGTACAGGATCTTTCCCATCAGCAGGGGTTTGACTGAATTCCACACAATTTTCGTGACAGGGTTGGACTCCAGGCTCTGCATCAGGCCGTTGCAGAAGGGAGCTGTGGGGAGGAGGAGGAGGATGAGGAGGGAGGGGTTTAAAAATTGGAAAAGGAGTGAGTAAAGACGAACAATAAAGAGGTAAAAGAGAGAGACTGATCAAATAAAGCAGCATCATATTGAATGATGCCTGTCGACTAAAAACACAAAACACTTCTATATCCTCCAGACCTGGAATAGAGGTTGCAAATAAATGCTGGTGTTTGTTTTGCGCTGCATGGAGAACCAGGCGGGTGGGGTTTACCATATCAGGACAATTGAGATGGTGTCAAGTAAGCTGTCAATCACAGTAAAATATACTAAATTAACTTTCCAATACTTTCCTGTGATTATCTAAACTTTCTGCCGCGGATTGTACAGTCTTATGTGGCAAACGCCACCTGTGGCAGCTAAATACACTAAAATAAAAGACTAAAACTGTTTGACCCAGCCATGATAGGACACTTCTTCACTTACTGGCAGTGTTGTCATAGACGTAGTCGCGGTTCTTGGTGCCGTTGACCCCCAGAAACACCTTGTAGTTGTTGTCCTCGTACCAGTTGAAGGACAGCACCCTGGAGCCGCCGCCCTCTGGGTAGCCGCAGAAGAGGCTCGACACGGTGGACATCAGCTGGGTGAAGGAGGACGGACCGCCGGCTTGGAACAGAGGGAAGACCGCCTTGAGGAGGTCTTTAACGCTGTCCCGCTCCATCAGCTATACAACAGATACAGAGGGTTTGTTAACAGAATACACTTGGCCTGGTGGTCAACTTAACCTGTTAAGTGATGAGAACATAAAATCACCAAAATCATCCGTGTGTCCCTGGTAGAGAATTTGCTCCGGTGCTCCATGCTAACTCTTTAGCATACACTATGTTAAGCGATAGTAGGCGACTAGCGTTATCTCAAAAGTGGGAAAATAAGAACTTGTAGCAGCTCTTAAGCTAAATGCTAAGTAATCTTAAATTGCATGCAGCAAGGTAGGGCAGTTATGTGTATGAGATTGGTCAAATTTACACAAACTATGATATAAAAATAACACACTGCTTTGAACTACCAGGGACCTGTTTCCATTGGAAGTGAATATAGTGGGCAATGGGAGACTGTGTACAGCTAAAAATCACTGCACAGGAGATGAATACATGGTTGCTCACCTGAAATAGTTCCAAAAATAAACCTACATCAGCTATATTCATTAATTCTCCACACCTGCTTTCAGGGTCAGGGGCGGGCTAAATCCCAGTATGCATTTGGCAGAAGGTAGGAAAACACTCTGGACAGGTCTTCAGTCGATCACAGGGCGAACACACAGGCAGACAAACACACTCACATTCACACCTATGGGCAATTTAGAGTCTCCAATTCACCTGACTTGCATGTCTTTGGACTGTGGGAGGAAACTGGAGCAGCTAGAGGAAACCCATGGGGAGAAAAATGCAAACTCCACACAGAAAGTGCAAGATTCAAACCCAGGACCTACTAGCTGTGAGGCAACAGTGCTAACCACTGAGCCACCCTGAGCTATTTGTATTTAATGATATTTCTTTTTTTTTTTAATTTAGGAATCTGGAGAACTTTTTCCATGGAGCACTGGAGCAAATGATCTACTGGGGGCATGTGGATGATTTTGGTTTCATCACCTGGTAAGTTGACCACCTATTCCCCAAAAACCTGGTGTATTCATTTAACAATAAGATGATGCATGTCACCTCAGTGCTAGTCAACATGAGACCAGGATCAAATAATTTTTGCAAAAAAAACCCACTTAATTTTAAAACCTCATCTGCTCTTACTGTCATGCTCTGTGACCCATGTCTGGTCATCAGTATTGGCAAGCAGTGCCAAATTTCATCCTACCTCTAACAGGATGAACACTGCAGTATTGTGGGTAGATGTAAATCATTTGCTTTAAGTTATTTGACCTCTTTTCAGTTAATTATATACAAGGTAGTGATGTTTATGTTCCTCATATTCTGTCATACCGTGTGAATTTCATAATATAAACGCTCACTAGAAAACAATAGTTTGAAAGATAAGCAAACATTTTCAAAGAACGCCTCTCCTCAAATGACAAGGATAGTCTGAGGGCGGACTAAATATCCTCCCATTGATAGAACGAAAATAGCCACCTCCAAGTGCATTTTTGCACTGTATGTATCATTTCCTCTTTAAAGAAATGGGGAAGAGGTTGCCAAAATGTTCACTATTGAATTTTAAGTTTGAGCTTTTTTTGTTTGTTTAAAAAAAAACATGCTTACATCTTGCACTTGGTTTCAAAGATACAGGAATATCAAAAATTACATAAGTAAATTAAATATCAAATCAACCTCACAATCAACCTTCCTACTCCTACACATACTTTATGTTTTATAATCCCACTACAGTTTCAAATCTAAGCTGTAATGCAACATTGAAATTGAAATAGCTTTCACAAGTCTAGTCTGTGATGAAAATGACTCATTGCCCTACTATGTCTATGTGTATGTGTGGATATGCACACACACACAAACAGACATGCACGTACACAGACAATACACACCCTTGCTTTCTTTCTCTTTCATTCCATTTTCCTCCCCATTTCTTTTTCTCCCGCTTGTTACACACACATACACACAAAATTAAAGGAAGGAGAGGTGGGTAATGAGAGCAGTTGGCTCGCCTTTCTGTCACCACGGTGATACGGAGGTCCCACCTACAGGATATGTCACCTCTAAGGAATGTCTCTCTCTCTCTCTCTCTCTCTCTCTCTCTCTCTCTCTCTCTCTCTCCCTCTGACCCCTGGCCAAGGTGATGATGGGATACACTTTCCCATGGGACATAAAGTAAACGTGCCGAAACACACAGTCTCTGTCTTGCTGTCTGTCTCTGTCTGCCTTTGTGTGTGTGTGTGTGTGTTTGTGTGTGTGTGTGTGTGTGTGTGTGTGTCTAATAATAGGTAATGTGTCGTGTGGTAAAGAGACGATTTTTGTATCTAACACCTAGGTTAGTGATGGTTGGGTTAGAAGTGTTCGGGCAGGCAGTGTCCAACAGTGTTGATAATACAATAGTGCTATATTCTATTCTATTCTATTCTATTCTATTCTATTCTATTCTATTCTATTCTATTCTATTCTATTCTATTCTATTTAAAGTGTTGGTCTGTTTAATGTCATACTCCAGCAGTAGATTCCACAATATGTTAATACATATTCAATAAGTAAACTGAGAAGGCCACATGCACACTTATGCCTACACATGCCACCACACACACACACAAATGTATGCACAAACATACACACACACACACACACACACACACACACACACACACACACACACACACACACACGAATGTAAGCACATGCACACCCCTTACACTCTCACACACATACACGTACACATAGGCACTCATACGCACATACACTTGCATTCACTCGCTCACACACACACACACACACATATAAATACATGTACAATCAGACACCCACACATACACACACACACACATGCAAGTGCACCCCACACGCTCACATACAGTTGCTGAACCCATCACTCAGCCTCCTCTGTGAGCTTTTGTCAAACAGGGACCTGCGGAAGAGGACGAGTTTCCTGCAGGCTAAAAATACTGGGGCCTCCGCTCCTGGGGGACAGAGAAGAAGAGAGGAGAGGGCAGGAGTGGAGGGGATTGATCGGACTTTGGAGCACTTACCACTCGGATCTTCTCCGACACTGCGGTAAGAACCCGACCCCAGAAGTGCAGGTCGACCCCCTCGGAGCTGCTGTCCATAACCTGGGGCATCTGGGGAAACCAAGTCACAAGATGCATTGGACTTCTGGAGACAGTCAAGTCAATATATTTATAAGCACTTTCCGCAAAGCTGGTTCATTGCTAAGTGTTTTATAAAGCCACAACAGAGATGAACACAGCTAAAAACAAGAGAGATCTAACACTATTTCTGCTTTATTCCTTTATGTTTGAACCTTTATTGATCTGGGGAACATTTTGTCTCCCTCTGGGGAAAACCACAAAATGTCAGCTTTTCAGGAACTAAGAAAAACCATGCATTTTTGAGTTTATCCAGTGGGTTTTGGAAGGATTTCATAAGACCAAGGGTGGTAGAATTTCCTCAACCCATAGAGGAGCAGGAAATCCTTCAACTAAAGTTAAAACATGAAAATCACCAAGATTGGAGTTTGGAGGTTTTCACATGACACCGGCGATTTGCTGTCTGTGTATGCTCTTTTTCAGCAGTGTGACTGTGACACACATCCAGACCTTGTAGGTCTATATATATATATATACTTGTAGCCTTATATTATTTGGAACTGAGCAACTCCCAGAAAAGTTGGGGATTAAGAAGCGGAGAGCGTTGCTTGTTCACAGATTTTTACAGGGATTTGAACCAGCGATATTCTGAGCACTACACTAACACTCAGGCTAGTGCTGTCCATGGTGTTCTTATATAATTAATGAGGCCTTTTACACTTCCCAAAATGTCACACCTCCACACACCACAACCTCTATCTTTCACATTTAAGGAACAATTGGGAAGCTTGTGTGAACCTGCATAAAACATGAAAGCCATCAACTGTTTGACATGGAAACAAGCTAACAGTATTCACTATACTTCCTTCAGCCACTTTTATCTTTACTACTTGAGGCAGAAGCCATTAACACTAGGTGTTAGAAAGGGCCTGGTCAGGGCAGAGTGCTGAAGGCTACGGAAACACTGGATGCCAAGGCAAACACGCACATGAGATATCCTTCCTCTCACATTCCTCATGCCTGCATTTCAATGAACGAAGGAAGGAGGGAGGCTGTGTGGGGGAAAGAAAGAAAGCGAGGGAATAGGAAGGGAGGGCGGTGAGAGGCTGATGGGAGAAGGGAGTCGGCAGTGCGTTGAGAAGAGGAAGGGGTTACAACAAGGCCAGAGGTCAGGTGACTTAGACTTAGGGCTCTACTACACTTGTAGTGGTAATGGGCTTTGAGCTTAATGGGCCTAACAGGTTAATGGTAAAGATCCCTGCAAAGATGCTGTTGGAAGTGTGCTAGAAATGCAAAGCAAGGAGTAGACTGTGCTTGGTATGGCAGTCAAGAAACTGATAGTGTCTCATGACACTACATGACACCAACATGTAGATTTGTATGTACTGTATGTAACCAGAAATCACCATAAACTCCAGGACACGTACCAATCAATACATTAATTCCCCAATTCCATACTTTACAAGAATATTAAATAAGGATGTATGTATGTATGTAGGTATATGTGTGTATACATACATATAAATAGATATATACTTGCTCATATTTTGGTGCAGTTTTTTACCTGGCTATGTGCTGAAATGTCTTTTTATCTCACAATGTTTCGATAATTCATTACATGACTATTTATTATTTTTTCGTTTTTATCATGATGTGTACCTTTTAAACTAAACACTATTGTGATGCTCACATATTTCAGATGACTTGTCAGCTGCCATGTGAGTACTTACCTATAAACTTAAACTTAAACGTCTATGTATCTCTGTATGTGTGCACCACAAAAGTGCCACATATCTGCCACTTTGAATTTGCTTTACTTCACATTGTTTATCAGAAAGGACAGGGAAGCATTACATCAGCCACAATATTGAACTTAATGTTGATATGTGAACACCAAACTGGATTATATTTTGAATTGTATGAGTGCCATTGGTGTTGCTTTCTGAAAGACCTCGTCACCCATGTTCCCACTGTTTACCTCCTGTTTGAGCACTACAGTTGAGTTTTCTCAGAACCAGGTAACCGGGTGTGCTGGCAGCTCTGTAGACTGGCACATGTTGGTAATGCATTTACACTGGACACCACGTCACGTCTTAAAGACTACCTCACAGGCTGAAGGTGGGGCCTAGCTAAGCCCATTAGAGAAATAGGCCAAGAGGGATAACGCTGAGCCAGTCACCTGACTCACACTGACTGAACCACAACACATATAGTGGGGAGGATTGGAGGGTGAGAAGGGAAAATATTTTAAATATCGTAAAAAGTGTGATGTGCAGTATTTGTTTTCTTTTGATGTTATCCTCATGTCTTGCTTCTCTGTAAAGTACGTTGTGATAAACCTTCTTTCTTAAAGGGACCTTATATATTTTTTTTTTACATAAAATGAAAGAAGAGAGAGGGGAGCAGGGAAGCAAGATGCAATAAAAGTTGGGTAGATTGAGAGGGGGTGGGAGAAGCACTTTATAAATACATTTTTATTGACTTGAATTGAGGGATGAGAGGTGGCTAGAGAGATCATTCAGAGGAAAAACACACAAAGAAGCAGTGCCACGCTACTTCATACTCCATGTGTGCTTGCTCTATGTAAATACATGTGACGAGGTAAAAACAGAGCGCGTAGTTTATTTCAAGCCCAAAATAAAGCTAAGGATTTGTGAACAGGTCTGGCAGAGTCACCATAAGGCTAGGATCAGCCAGTAGGGCTCACAGGTCAAGTGTTGGCATCAGCACCAGTCTCTATATAGAGCCATAACTTCTGACATTATGCCACAACTGACTGCCAATATCCCGGTTTTTCAAGCACAAGACAGCAATTATACATCATGCTGAAGCGACATGAAAAACAGCTGAAACAGATTTTTTGTCAGTTCACTTATAGTTTTTGGCAGCCAGTCATGAGGCTATATGAGGAAGCACCTGTTATACATTCTTCACATCCTATATAGATCCATGATGTTAGTTAGAGCTGTGATGGTTAACCAGCAGAAGCAGTATCACAACATCAACCTGGCTAATGCGGTTACTTACTGCTATTATAAGGTCTGGCTGGCTGGGACTTTCCAGACCAGTGGGGGAAAAGCTGTAGTGGGAAAGTGAACGAGACGTGCCTCTCACCCCATCAGCAAATACCGCCAAAGTGCTCGTAAGCAAGGGTCTCACTCTTCACCTGTTCCTGTTTCAGTGGCCAACAGTTTTAACACCTCAACTTTTTTAACAGACGTACTAGGCACCTTCCAGGTATGAATGTGTGTGTTTGCATGTAACCCTCCCTGCCTCTCCCTGCAAATAGTTCACAGTGAGTTTAGCTGGTTAAATAAGGATTTAGAAATGTTAAATTAATTCTGAGACATTAGTATAATTGCTGTATACAAACATAACCGTCGCCAATAAGATTGGCAGCCTCTACTGGCTTCTACTGTACATTTTACATTATGTGCCACTGGGTTGGATTTTGGCACCAAGTAAGATTGCTTTATGGCACAAAACAGACAGAAGGCCACTGTTCTTCCAGCACAAACCGAGCTAAACCGTTCAGAATTTCTCATAATGGCAGATGGTGGAAAGAATGAAAGACTGAAGAAAATCAGATCTTAGAGGCCACTAACCAGTCTGAAGATTTTGAAGAAGTCCAGATTATCATAGAGGATGTCCTCTATCTTCTGCAGCCTTGGCTGGCTGAGGGCACACATGGCGTTGCGCACCCCGAACAGGCCCCTGCGACTGGGGAAGATGATGAAGCGCTCCAGCAGGGCCTGGCTGCAGGCGATGTCTTTCAGCTGCAGGTCTGGGATACCGAACGCAAACTAGAGGAGATGAGAAAGAAGGGAGAACGGAGAAAGGAGGAATGCAGTTTAAAATATTGAGTCAGGGAAGATATTAAGAGTCAAGATTCTATTGACCCCTTAAACCAGTCCACCAAAAGGTCAGTTTTACCCTCCATATTTTACTGAATATATTTACAAATATATTGGAGCAAAGATAAGTATTATTATAATTAGAATTATTATTTGTTTCAATGGGGTATGTCCAAAGGAATCAGTAAATATTTTTTGGTTGAAAAATATCCATCAATCAACCAGAAGAGGCAAATTTCAATGAACTACAAACCAGAGAAAGGAGAAAAGTTAAGTTTCTCAATACTGTTTTACAACATAAAGATGCATCTCAAAGCCTTATCTTAATCATTAACAGGGAATAAGCCAACCCTATATCAGTCTAAGTTGCAACTTCTCTCATTCATCCCTCCAAACTGCACCTCTTCTAGCCGTATTCGTGCGTTGACCAGCTGGTAGACCACGGATTCGGAGAGGGCAGCGTCTCGCAACAGGAAGGCGGTGAGAACCTCATCGTCCTTCAGTATGTCCTCTATCTTCAGACCCCGGCCTGGACAGCGAGTCAGGAGCAGAGATAGTGTGAGGTTAGCATCACTGGAGAGAAAATCAACTCAGGAAAAGACTGACCAGGACCAGACAGAGCAGGGGAAATGATTGACAGCCAGACTGATTGACAGATAGGGATTTGGTGTTTTAAGAAAGTCCAATAAGCAGGAGGACGAGTGTGTTTACATGCACAGAAACCCCGCTAACCGGTCAAGTTAATTTTGGTTGAGGCTGTATTCAGGATAATCTGTTCATGAATAACCCTGTACATAAGAATGACCAGGGAATAACACTTTAAACAGAATAAGGGGGAATAAGGTGTTTACCTGCCTCAGTATCCTGCCTAATCTCAACATATTACAGCTGTTACAGGTTAGCCAAGCAATTGCAAACATTTTGTGGTTTACATCCACCAACTCTGTGAATGTGAACAAACTCATTGATGAATATAGTACAGAAACATGAGACAGTGAGAGCCAGACAGGACAGACCAAACACGGAAAACAGATAAGGTGACGGGACGCTTCGACAGACACAAAACAGAGGCCAAGAAACAACAATAGAAAGAGGAAATGAAGACATCAAGAGAGGAATCAGGAGAGTCTGGGTTTACATATTTCCAGACAGGTTGTAAAAATCAAGAGTCCATGAGCAGACTTGCTTTTATCTCAACAGTCTTTTTCTGTTCCCATCACATGATAAATAAAAACCAAAATATAAATGGGGCTTCTATTGGCAGTTTTACAGAAAGGAGAAACGGTGCTACTGACTGATTCATCTCTCTGTCTGGTCCTGTACCTGAAACCAGAGATGGGTTGTTGCGTAACGTCTCCATGAAGTTTGAGAAGGAAGACAGTTCATGCCAAAGCCGGCCGAGCTGCTGGAATTCTGTGTCATTGAGCAGCAGCTCCTGGGAATCAGCGTAGAACTGTGCCAATCTGGAACATACAGCCAACCACAGTATATTAGTCTAATTTATTATCTATTATCTACTATATTGAACCAACGTTATCTTTTATTATCTTATTTAATATAATCATCTTATCAGTTTAATCATCTGTAGTCAGCTATATAAATGAAAAAGAGTATGCACACTCAGCAAACATTCACCATGAAAGAAAAGGTTAAATAAAAAGTCCAACATGGATTGGCCAAACCATAAAAGCACAGAATATAAGTCAAATTAGTCTGTGGTTTAATGATGGCATAGTGAGAGCATACCATGTAACATATTATTTGATTTAGGAAAATTATTTGTATTACGCAATGGAGGAACCAAATCAGTACAGGATGGCAGACTGGGAGGGTGGCTAAGGCGGCGTGACATAAATGGTTGGAGAAACCGTCTTGTAACCACAGGGTTACAGGACAGGTTTGATCCCTGCAATCGTCAGTGTGTCCATCAATGTGACTTTGAGCAAGACATTCAACCCCTATCTGCATATTCATCATAAACCACTTTGGATAAGCTACTAAACATCAGTTAAATGCTTACAATGTAGATGTAAAAAGTTAGGAAGGCCAACCAGTAGATAAAAGGTTGCTGGTTCAGTTCCCAGTAACAACAGTGCCAAACTGCTGAAATACCCCTTAGCAAGGCCACTGGCTCTCATGTATACAGCAGCCTGCTTCAGGGACGGGTGTTAGAAACTAGCTAACAATAGCTAACATTGTTGTGGTCCAAAGCAGCAGGCAGTTGCTTGCAATATGCCCTTGAAGTTAAATCTATCCTAGCAAGTTTTTCAGTAATGAAGAAATCAATTCTTACTTTCTCAGTGATGCCTGTGTGTTTTTGAACAGTGTGTTAGCAGGTTTCAAGGCACAAGGGTCATAGAACTCACTCTCATTATGCAAACAATTCAAGAGAGAAAAAGACAAACACAGGCTTA
This sequence comes from Centroberyx affinis, assembly GCF_046629955.1. Lineage (NCBI taxonomy): Eukaryota > Metazoa > Chordata > Actinopteri > Beryciformes > Berycidae > Centroberyx > Centroberyx affinis. The sequence goes on from NW_027278929.1 coordinate 231,563, forward strand.
CATGGAGCTGTTGTAGTTAGAGACGACCCCCGGAGACTCTCCTCTGGTCGGATATCTGAAACAGGGGTTGTTGGCGTTGCAGAAGATCCCTTGCATCCAGGGAAGGATCCCTGCGGAGGGCATGGCCTTGTTGGGAAAATGACCTGAAGGAACAGACAACACATGGGAAGGCAGGTGAGTGCTTCTGACATGGGATTTTAAAAGAGAATTATAAAACAGGGTTAATTATTTAGTATTTCTTACACTCATGTTGTCTGTACAGTGGGTTGGCCTTCCTCAGCCACACCAGACCAATGAATAACAAAACTGGCCAGAGGATCTCAACCAGGAAGCGGATCTGGAAAGAAACAGGTGAAATGAGAGTCACATATAAGATCCCTGGTTTGTCTATTAAGCATAAATGTAGTAATAATAGACTTGTTTTATATAGCACTTTTATAAGCCACCCTTTGCCTTCAAAGCAGCTTCAATCCTGCTTGGACTGCTGTCATACTGCATCCTGAACTGTGTGTAGTGGGATACTGAACCATTCTTAAAGAAGGATAGCCTCCAGTTCTTTGAGGCGTGAAGGAGGTGGAAATCTACTTCACACTGCACTAAATAAATTTCCAGGTGCAATGATGTTTAGATCTGGTGAGTGGGTGCCATGTAAGGCGTTTGACCTCATTCTGTTGTGTTTGCTCCATAGGGTGCACCAGGTCCGGTAAAATGTTCTCACATTCCTTGGCCGTTATACGACCATGCAGAGCAAGCATCAGAACTAATGACTCCCGCTAGATGGCTGCCCTTACCATTGTAGATACACCACCATGTTTAACAGTTGGCAACAGACAGTGTGTTTAAGGCATCCTTTGGTTTCCTCCAAATGTTCCGGATGAAGAAAAAGGTTGAAAGATGACTCATAATTGTTATTTTTGATTTAGTTGCCTCAAAGTTAAAGTCCTTTTCATGAGGTGTTTTCGTTATTTTGTCCTGACACTGAACAAATCATATAAAAGCTTTTCTGTTAAAATATTTAAGGGCCATGCTAGTACCTAAGATGCTCCAAAACCTAAGAGGAATGTGTTCATATTTTGAAGAATAAATATAACCCAGGGTTGAAACCATCAAATACCATCAGATGCGTCTGATCCAAAAACAGTTGTGTTCATAATACACTTCTATGCTGACAGTAAAACTTATATCTGAGGCATGGCAAGACCAAATAGTATATATATAATAGTATAGTATTTGCGAATAATTTGTTTCGGGGCACCAGATGGGTAGGGTTTAGTGCATCAGGACAAATCAGATGTCAGATTAGTTGTCAATCATAGAAAAATACAAAGTGGTCACTTCAAAAGGTTGCTGGCACTCATTGTACAGTTCTATGAAGAAAATCCCACCCATCTGGTACTTAAAGCAGGTCAAAATGCTAAGAATTATTTGCAAATACCATTTGACCCAGGTCTAGACTGTCAGTGCTGCTTTATAGCAGGCAGAGCATTGCAAGTGAACAAAGCCGGCAGGTGAGAGAAAGAGTCATACCTTCTGTCTCTTGCGGAGAGTCCAGTTTTTCCACAGTAACAGGCGGATTTGAGCGCCTGTATTCATTGCTCCGCAGCTCAACCCCTGGAGGGGGTCATCAGACTGTGATAAACCTGCGGAGGCAGAGCTGCATCAGTGCTGACATTCACTTGTTACCTTGTTATGAGGCTAGTGGACAAAATGGGCAGAGTTATTGGGTCTAGTGGTCAGAGAGAAACAGGGCTGTATAGTACTTGAGTCTGGTCTTTACATTTAGGACCGGTCTCTGTCTCGTGCTTATTTTGACTCAGTCTTTAATTCGGACACTACTGGATGTTGACTTGTCTTTTTATATATACTTTTCTTATTATTATTCTTTCTTCTATGCATTGATTAGTCAAAATCAAATTGTAGGGGTTAGTAAATAGCTTCTGCAGACAACACACATTTCTATTCATCCTTCAGAAACTCCTTTATCATAATTTTTACATTGGGAAAGACATGTACACTGGTCATTTCTTGTTTTGGTCTTGGTGTTGAATAGGACTCGATTTGCTCTTGCTCATTCAGCAAGCATCCACCCTGCTGAAGTGTTCTTGAGCAAAACACTAAATCCCTACCAGCTCCAAAGTTTGTTCTCTGGTTGACCATGATTTCTGTGCCTGGAAAGGGGCAAGAGAAGATAATTCCCCTGTGCCAGATCAATTAAGTATAACATTATTATAACTGTTGGTATGTATGTGAAATTGTATGCCTATTTTGGGAACGCAATGGGCATCTACTCCACAGCCAATCGTGCAAACATCCCAAAAGGCACCAATTTATTTTGTAGACACTGTATAAAAAAATTAATCACCCCCATAGTCAATCACATGTACAGGTTAGGCGCAGATGGCCTCAGAGAATGTCGGACATGCAGAGTAATTTGTTCAGAGTGACATGCTCAATAGATTATTCCTGCCTGTGGATTCTGTGCCAGACTGAGGATGCACAGACATAAACACCTGTCTAGAAAAACAAGAGGAAAACAGGACTATAAGACCAAAAAGGAGAGTAAAGACTGTCATTATGTGTCTGACTTCTCTAGAATAGCCTTCTTACTCAAACAGTAATTATGCATGGCAGGTCTCCTTTGCGCAAGATTGATAGGACCAGGCAGAAATCTTGTGGCAAACATGTAAAAACTACTGAACGTCTAAGTACCTGGTAAAGCACCTTTCATTATTTCGTTTGAGAACAAAAGATACATCAACTCAACTCTAAAACACAACCACCAGAGCCTCTAAATTTTCATTATAACGTTATATTGACAGAATCAAGGTGCTGGAAAAACTATGGCGCAGCCTTTGGCGACCGTACTGCTGTCAGCTCTTACATGACCTATCTTACAGTTTACATCCAATTTGCCAACACCACAACACACTTGTCATAGAATAAAACGCTTTATCCTGAGCCTTACCTCTAGTAGAAGGATATAAAAGTCGTACGACATCTAAGAGAAAGAGGTTCACAAACAAGGAGAAGTAATGGAAGACATTAAGCTAGGTAGAAAAGCTCGGTGCGACTCCCAGCAGCCCACTCTCTCCTCCGCCTCCAGGTCAGCAGCACTCCTAATCTGATTGCTCTAATCTCCCAGCTCAACATGGACAGGCAGAAAAAAGACAACAGTCATCCATTTGGAGGCAGAATTAGGGGGATATATCTGCTTAGGGGCAGGCAGGGACTCCTAGTGGTTAGACAGACCCGTCCCGTAACAGGAGGGTCACAGGTTTGATCCCCGCAGGAGCCAATGTGTCCTGTCAAAGTGTCTGGGCAAGACATTGAACCCCTACCTGCGCAGTCATTGTAAATTGCTCTGCGTAGAAGCTTTCAGCTAAAGACCCACAAAATAAATTTAAGAAGAAATGTGTGAGTGACTGTATATGAGAGTTTTGTGGGAACTTCGGGGGAGGGGGGAGTGAACAGAGGCAGTAAGCAGGTTTTGGTTTGTTGACGGTTTTGTGTCGCACACGTCTGCGGTGAGTCACTCTTCTGAGCAGCTCGGCTGGGGAGAACAGGTGACATAAGTGATTAGGCCGGAAGAGTGTGAAGGCGTGACAGAAGCACAGTAAAACCACTTGAACCTGCTGTGAACTGTGAGCAGTGAGCACAATGGCCACAGGTACAGGCTCACCCCGAAACTCAGAAATTCAAGGCTTAACACTGCATAAATCTGGGCTTTCTGGTGGCTCGGTTGGCTAAGGTGCAAACCATGTAACTGTGACTATCATTCACTACCCCCCACCCCTCCTCCTTGCTCTCTCTCTCTCTCCCCCTGTATAGTCCAATAAAGCAAAATTATCATAAAAAATAATCTAAAAAATCTGGTTGAATCCAAGGTTGTAAATACAGGCTGAAACATGATAATGGCACTATCACAAGAACAGGAAAAAAAGCCCTAAAGCGCAACTCAGTGATGACACAAAGATTTGTGAAGTAGTATCAATAACAGACATAACAAAATAAAACTATGTCTACAAGGCAAGTTACAAATATAACCCCGGTTGTCTGATCATACAACTGAAAGGCACTGAAAGAACAAAATCTCCACTGGAGCAGAAACAGTTTGAACTACACTTTTAATTTGCAGCAAGAACTGTTGCATGTCGTTTTTCTGTATAGTCACATTAATTTGATGAGACAAAATCACTGTGACAAACATGCAGTATGAATGAATATAAAACGTAAACAGATACATATGGTTTACATACTGAAGAAGATGTACCAATCACAGGCTACATTGGACAAACTTAAGGGTAAAAGGGCTGAACTCTTTTTCTTACAATTAAAAACATGTTAAAATACTTCCTCTATTCCTTTTGGAATACAATACAATGTCATCTAAACAACATTTAACATTAAAGGCAACATTAGAATTTGAACCTGCATTGAGTAAGTGCATCGTGTGGTTACAATAAAATATCATTTCATAACAAATCAATTATTGTACATGAACTTAATTGTTTAAGTAAAACAACAAAATGATAGGATTACAATTCTTCTTTACAGACACAAATCATTTTTGTGGCATGTATAATTTCTTTGAGAGAAAAATAGACAATGAATCTATTTGTTATTTAAAAAAAACATTAAACATACAATGTTGACATCACACTTTTACTATGAGCATGTTCCAAATGGTTGGGAGACCAACCACTGTTTATGCCATGACTCCAACATGTAACATAGAATATATTAGCACTTGTAACACTTTCATGGTTCATTTTCACAGGCCTACACTGGCTCTCTCACCTTCTCTGATAAAAAATATGTGTTTTTCCCCCCAATTTACACTATGGCACAGGTACATTTATATTTACAAATATAAAAACGTTTTTTGGCTTGTTATGTTCAGACAAAATGAGCCTCTCTGTGTTCCAGTTCTTGCAGCCGCCGAGGACGCAGTCTTTGGTAGACGGGTTTGGCCTCACTAGGGCTCAGGTCATCGGGGCTGCTGGGGGGCGGGGACTGGGGGGGCGACAGGGGGGCGGAGGTCGAGACCTCAGGGTCAGTAGAGCTGTCTATGGAGTCCTGCGTCTGGAGCCTTGTCTGTGGGGGGCTGCTGTGGGCGGGGGATGTGGTGACTACATGGGTGGGGTTGGTCGGGGTGAGGGAGGAGGTGGTGCTGGTGGTGGTGACGGTGGTAACAGTAGTGGTCCAGTTTGGAAGCGTCCTGGCTCTGCTGCCTATGGAGACAGGAGGCTTGTAGAAAGTTCCGGGAGGGGGCTGCAGAGTCCTGGGGGCCCTGAGTGTAATCGGGAGGCTTGTTGAGCTGCCAGGCTCACTGACTGAATTATCTGTGTCATTTTCCCTTTTGGAAGTCCAGACAGGCTTGACTGACACTGTGTAGGGGTGATTGGGGAATATGGTGCTAACACTACTAGTGGTGGGGAGCACAGGGGGAGAAGTCACTGGCCCAACAGTGGTTGGTGCAACCGCCTTCGCAGGCTGCACTCCGGAGCTGGCTGGTGGCAGGTTGGCCACTATCATGGCTGTCCTGGGAGTGACATCGTAGTGTTTGTACTTCCTGTCCCAGGTCCTCCTCTGCATCGTCTGCGTGTCGATGAAGGGCGTGATGTAGTAGGTGCTGACCCTGGACGAGCCAGTGGGGCGGGGCTTCTCCGGCTCGGCCACCTCCTGTATTGTGTCAGTGGTGGCGTCCCGCTCAGCGGGGTTAGCGTCGATGTTAGCAGCAGCGTTCCGGCTATTCCTCTCGCTGACCTGGGCGGGGGCGGGCAGGCGCTCCAGCGGCATGCTGATCGGCCGAGACACAAGTTTGGAGCGCTGTGTGCGTAGCTGGACCTTTGGTGCTATGGAGGTGAAGGGGGAGGTAGAGGGGGGGTTGGGGCTGGGACGGCCAAACACCAGGGTCGACCTCTGGACGTCACCAGCACCAGATGTTTGGATCCCGTTGAGTCTGTCCAAGGCCGATGCCTCTCTTCTGTCCGTTCCTGGCTGCACCTCCTGCACCTCATCCAGGATATGAGAGGAGGGGATCACTGACGAGTGCCTTTTGTACACTTTGGCACTCTGCAGGGAAATGATACCAGAATTGAGTTAAATTCTGAGCACAAAGTACCAATTAATAGTCAATCAATGAAGTTAACTTTAATTTTTGTGGTTAGGAAAAATAAAACACTAATTTCTCATTCCTTGGAAATGGAAGATTAAATGGTCTCATCACCAGAAAAGACAATTTAAACAATTCAAAACAGAAAGGATGGGTGACCTAACAGAACAGACAACATAACACACCCTCTCTGTACCCCTGTACTGCAAACCCGAATCAATGCGAGTCCATTCAAGAGTCTGTAATGCTTTTCCAGTTCTTTACCCACACCCCCAAAATCCCTCCTCACCTCTTTGATGTCCACCAGGGAGGTGGAGTGTCTGCTGAGCCTCTGCTCCTTCTCCTGGGGGGTGAGTCTGGGGGAGGCCTGGCCGGCCACGGAGAGGTCGGAGCCGGACAGGGGCGAGACGTCGAAGATCATGTGGAAGTGTCGCACCAGCAGCTCCACCATCAGGGCCTGGTAGGGGTAGTCCACCAGGGAGGACAGCGACACCTCGGCGTCCGTCTGCCGCGGCTTCACCAGCGTCGGGCCGAAGATGATGCCCAGGTTGCTGGCAGTCATCTTGTTCTCCTCTGCTTGTTCAGTCACTCTGGGGGCGCAGAGATTGATTGTGGGTTTAATTTTAAACAGCGATTTTTCAGATGTCAATCAATAATTTTAGCTGGGTTATGAGCAAGGAGACATTGACTCCGAAATAGGGTTAGATCAACATATCAGAGCCAATATTGCCTTTCAATAAAAATTGGATATGATAGAGGTAAAGATATTATTTTACTTAACCAGCTTCAGGAGTGTCTGTAAAACCTTAATGAAACCTGCCTTAAGGTGCCATTAACCAACCTAGGAATTTCATTAGCATGGGTTTAAAGTTATAGTTTTAGTGTCCCATGATTTTTGGCATGAAAATGATCAAATCTGAATATGCAGAATGTCAGCACAAAATACCCACTCATCAGTTTCAATCCAAAAATATTGGTATCAGTATCGGCCATTAAAAACCCATAAACCCGACTATCAACAGAATATGAGCCTTGTGTACTTTTTTCTACTTCCTCTGTGCTATGAGGAAGTGCAAATATCTGTTTACTTATGCAGAAGTTCGTTTATCAGTGTATGTGCGCAGAGAGCTGCTGACAGAAATCATCATCATGGACTAGCTGTGGGTCTTTACCTGTGCAGGTGCGCTATGAGGAAGCGCAGCGTCCTGTAGTGGGCCGGGGGCAGCTGGCGGAGCAGGTCTCGGATCTTGAAGATGACTCTGTTGAGCTGGACGCTGAGGCCGCTCTTCTCTCCTGTCTGGGCTCCCTGCGCTGCATCGGCCTCCTCCACGATCACTCTCTGGCACTCCTTGGCCAGGCCGATGAAGTCATTGTAGTATCGGTACAGGATCAATGGCTCTGGTAACTGCACACGGAAGGGAATCAGTGTATTTAGCATTGGGGGAAAAAAACTTGGAACATCAAGTTAAGATTCACACAAACCTGAGTGTTAAAAGTCTTAAATTGGCAATATGTAATTCATAACTCATACCAACTAATGACTAATATATGTCTAAAAACAGTATAAATACATCAGAGTAAAAACCAGGGGAAATCCCTAACTAACTCCCTGGTTTCCTCATTAGTTGACTGTGCATTATGGGGATTATTATGATCACTAAGTTGATCAACTTTGATCACTAAGATTGCTTGGCTGAAACTATCATTTCTATAATGAAGAATCTAATTTAACTTGTGCGTCACTATATACCACAATAACAATGTTTTTTTATATTATCACAAAAATGATCCTCTCATTGTCTCACTGTAAATCAGCAGTGGTGGAAAGTAACTAAGTACATTTACTCAAGTACTGTACTGAAGTACAATTTTGAGGTACTTGTACTTTACTTGAGTATTTCCATTTTATGCTACTTTGTACTTATACTGCACTACATTTTAGAGGGAAATATTGTACTTTTTACTCCATTAAATTTATTTCACAGCTATAGTTACTAGTTACTTTTCAGATCAATATTTTATATTTAAAACATTTGATCATCTTTATAAAATAACTATAAAATAGCATTGTTATAGATTAGACTACCCACAAGTATAGCTAAATTGTTAAGATTAGCTTCATGTTGACAACTTTAAAATGCTGCTTACATGTACATGTATGTCAATAAATCAGTATTAATATTCCAATAATTTATGAAAAATATAACTCTCTAAATGGGGACAGTTTGCATAATGAGTATGTTTACTTTGATACTCTAAGTACATTTTGCTGCCAATACTTATGTACTTTTACTTAAGTAAGATTTTGAATGCAAGACTTTTACTTGTAATGTAGTATCTTTACATTGTTGTATTGCTACTTTTACTTAAGTAAAAGATCTCAGTACTTCTTCCACCACTGTTAATCAGTAAGCGATTGTGAGGCCCACCTGTCTCAGGTAGAGTTTGAGGACATTGCTGATGTCATGAGGTGAGAGGTCAGACAGCTCAACCAGGTCCTTGCCGTTTTCAAACGCCTGGCAGAGCTTCTCCACACGCGATTTGGCACCATTCACACGATAAATGCCCTATGAGGGAAAAACATACACAGATCAATCTTTGGCTAAAAAGGAGAATCAGGGGAAATAATCTAACTGCAGAATTGTTTACTGAATTTCTTTGTTTTTATCAATTGTAAAAGAACAGTCTGAGATTGTGTGCTTATACCATGAAATAAGGTATCTCTAAAACCAGTGCTGTTTAAAAATTCAATACTTGTATGTCTTGACACTTGAGTCCTAAATATCCAATCAGCTTCACTGTATGCCTCCTGAAAATTTGGTTTACCTTGATGTTGAGGGCTCGGCTCTCGATCTCAGAGGTACACTTCTTGATAATGAAGGGGATGCCGTCTGCGCTGTTCTTTGCTGCCTGGGCAAAGTCGATACCGAACAGGTGCAGTCTGCCCTGCAGCTTCTTATGGCCGCACTGGATCGCCAGCGTCTCCAGACATTTCTTATGGCAGGCCAGGGAGCACTGGCCAGGGAGAGGAGAGAGACACAGTCAGTTAAACACAAGTATCAAGTGGGTGATCAACTGATTGATTGCCAAACTAGCAAACAGCCAAATGGCAGCATATTTTGGCCGTCTAGTAAATTTGCATTTTCTACTAACCACTTCTGCAGGAAGTCAACCTGTCACTTGCAATGAGTCTATACTATTATACAAAATACTTTGGCTGCTATGAAATTAAACTAGCTGGTGCATCCTGAATCCACTGACCGCTGTGGCCAGAAAAAAATAGTTTCACACACTGCTAATCTGTGTATAAACACATGGCACCATTACAGTTCCTGGAGCTAATTAAAGAGTAGATGTGCCGTACCTCCTCGCACTCGGCTCCATGGAAAACGACCAGACTGTCACACTCCCTGCACTTCGACGGGGCTCGCAGCTTCCTCAGCTTGTGGGTTTGGGAGGCCTTGGACATCTGGGCGTTTCGGAAGGGACCAGGAGAACTGGCCGTCTCCGTCACCATCTCTGCCAGACCTGAAAATCAGACGGAGAAGCCAGTGAGGACACTTACTGACTAGAGAGGTGACTTTATGCCGAGCCCTTGATATTAGGTCAGGCTGAAGCTGGACCTTGGTCAGGGCTACTTCTTCCCTAGAGAAGTGACTATGCCAAGCCTTTGTCATTGGCGCTACACTACGCAAATAGTGGCTTAAAATAGTTTTTGGTATTGTATTATTTAGACAAAACATTTCCTGGTCATATAACCAAATACAGACCTACACAGTAATTCACAGCAACTTCAAATTCTGATGTGAAAAAAAAAAAATAATAATAATAACAGCATAATTAGAGAAAGTCTCAATTTAATTCACTCATTTGTTTGACTAGATTTGCAAACTGGACCTTGTTGAAGGAACTTGCTCATTGGAGAAGTGACGAAATCACACCAAGCTCTTGTTGCTGTGGCTAGACCACACAGGCAGCAGCTTTAAATATTCCAGTTTTGGTATCTTAGGCATAAAATCACTTCCTGCTCGTGTAACTAAACACAGGCCTTAATTCACAAAGAAATTTTTAGAAAAGTAGGTCAAATGGAAGAGCTGGAGCTTCTGATGCTTCAAATAACAATGAGAAAATAAAAATAACACTTTTGCCAACTGGGAGAGGTCAGTGCAGATACAGGAACTGTACGCTGAAGCCATGCGCCAAAACTAACATGGCCCACCACCATCTGTGCAGCTGTGCAGAGTGTAAAAACATCTGATGTAAGAGAAATCCCACATATAAAAATGCTACGTGTTGCAACGGTGCAAATGTGTCCAACTGTCTCTCACTATTTCTCCCTCCCTGCCTCTACTTCCCTCTCACATAAATCGACACACACACACACACACACACACACACACACACACACACTGTCACACACACACACAAAGCAACATACGCGCAATATGTGTTGTGGGGTGTGCTACCACAGACACAACACACAAACAATTACATACAATTGCCTGAGGATGAGGATACACACAGACACAGTCACAGTCACAGACACAGTGCACAAACACCCACACACACAAACAAACACACACACACACACCCCTTACCATTGTCTGAGGGCGATGGTGGCTCTCTCTCATCCAGGTCATCAGCAGAAGACATGGTGCCAGTGGAAGGAGTTCTGGGCAGCCGTCGTTTGAAATCACCTGTACAAATAAATAAGAATCAGAATCGCTTTAATCACCAATAAGTACAAGAAATACACAGGAATATTTCTTGGTGACATTAGTGCAGAGTTGTATCGTCAATTTACAGAGTTTCACAGTTGGTACGAGGACAACAGACCCTCAAGGGACGGTGCAATACGTAAGACAGACAGTAGACGGTATGTGATGCTCTACATACATAGATTCAGTGTTCAGTACTTTATAGCTTTGTGCATTTAGTATGGTTTCAGCTGTAGAGGGAAGTTTGCTGAGTGACTGGCAGTGCATGAGTCCAGTGTATAATGAGGAAGTTTTACTGAAAAGAAATACACTATGAGCATTTTCTTCCTTGTTTGTTTTGTCGTCATTTAGTAATCCAAGTCAGTCTTGATCAGCTATTTTTTTCTTTTTGCTTTTTTATCTTTCAAGGTGAGATGATAACAGGGGTTTATTTATCTCACCTGCATCAATATTTTCTTTCCTTTTCTCTTCTTTCCGTTTCGTCATTTCTATGTGCAAATACACTCAGGACATATTCTCAAAGATTAATATCTCGATGCGGCTGTAAAATTCTCATACCTGGGCTGGCGGTGGGGGAGTCCATGGACCTGGACTCGCTGCTGCCTCCAGCGCTCTCCGAGTCGCTGCACATCCCTCCCTGGCTCCCCTGACTACCTGAGGCCCAGGCTCGCAGCGGGACCTGGCCTCTCAGCGCTGCAGGACGACATACAGACCGCCGGTCACACACAAGCAGAATAACAGACAACTATGACAGCTAACCATTCTGTTATATTCTCAGCAACAGTTTCAGTTATTTTCAGAGCAGAATGGACACGCAGACTTTCCAGACTTATGATTCGTAAGCAACGGACAGCTCAAACTGTTTTGGTTTGAGACCTGAGAAATTTTCCATGAGTCAGGACAGAGGGCAAGTCCCTGAGGGAAAGTCCCCAAGAGACTTGTATAAAGTCACAGGCAGGTTGATCTTGTGCAGAGATCGCCTCCCACCCTGAGCTGTCCAACCTACTCTAACTTTACTGATCACTCTGAGTTCGGGGCTCACCTAGTTTCCAAAACAATATCCATTTTGGAAAAAAAAAACTGTTCAAGTTCAAATAAGAGGAAGAGAAGATTATCCAGTCTGTAAAAGTGACATTTTGTCAACCAAGAACTGAAGTTACCTGCTCTTCTTCAAAAAAGTGTCAAAATTTGTTTACATTTTATGTTATCACTCATTTTGTAAGAGTAGGTATCAATTTTCGCAAATGGCAACTATCTAGAGCACGCTGGTGTTTATAGTGCCAGTGAATAAGGCTAACTCTGTGTGGCATGCAATCATGACTCGGGTTCATAACCTGAGCTGAAATGTACATGGATGTTTTTGAGTGTGCGCACCTTGTATGTCTGTGCTGCTGTTGGACCGCCGCTCGCCGATTCTCCTGGGCCGGGAGTGGAAGGGGCTGTCCACCTCGTCTCCGCTCAGCACGTCACAGGAGGTGATGGACGCCTGCGACAGGTTGCCATGGGAGGAGTGGGTGCTGTCCACCGACCTTTTGTTGAACACAAACCTGGGGAAATAAAGAAAAGATTGAATGCGTTTTGATGTGTGATTTTGATGTGTGATTTGAAGTGACCAGAATATACTGTATCTGCAGAGGTGTGATAGGGTTGTTGACCAATATTAGTGACTCAATGATTACTTCACCAGGTTCTGAGATTTCTTGCTTTCAAAAACTCACTTTCAGGCCCATACTCTGTTTGCCAACACCCACCCCCAACCCACCTTGCATTTTCAACTACTTAAAGATGGAGGACGGTGCTATGAGCAACTGGCAAAACAACACATTTTGTTCTCTAGCCGAAAAAGCAAATGACAAAGCAGTATTACTCTTGCAGTATTTTGGAGCGTGATATATTAACTCTACAGCAGACGTTTCTGTTGGATCTCTGCTATAATTAGCTAGCTTACTCATTCTATTGTGAAAATGTGACTTCTGTATTTCTGTCCAGTACAGCCTACCTTAAGCTGTGCTAGAGACCTCTCAATGTTGTTGCAATTCCTTGGTTGCCGACAGAGGTCGATAAAAGTAATCACTTAGTGCCCTTTTAATGTGTTATGATAAAGCATCCAAACATTTTCAGAAATGCAATTTGTACTAGAGGTATAACTAGCACTGAGACAGAGGGACAGATATAGAAGAACCAAAACTAAAAGTAACCCAGCGGACTACTGCACATAAAAAACACGTCTGTGGGTTAACAATGATGGTACGACTAACTTGGCTCAACCACTAGATTACAATTACATTCATAACCAAGCACAACATAGTTTTTCATCAGTATGAATACCTGTGATTCATGATAACATTGTTGAACTACAGCGACATCATCAATCATCTTACCATGTGAAAAAACAAATTATACGTCCACCCAATACCAAAAAAGTGATTATCAAACAATGCATTTCTGAGGCCACATGTACTGACACTACTGTCGAGTGTGTGCATGTGTGTGGTAAGCTGATATTTGAGACTGCTTTGATAGTGCAAGTAGAGTCTTAGGGACAGCTCAAAACCAGAGCCAGAATCTCACGCTCGCAATCTCCCCTGCTGCACTCAGCCTGCGCCACAGATATTTCCTGAGGAAGGGCAGCAAATTCAACACGCATTCTCTCTCTCCTTTACTCTCTCTCTCTCTCTCTCTGTCACTCCCTCTCTCTCTTCCTCCCACTCTCTGACTCATTGTTACCCATGCTGAAAGAAGAACTAGGCACAACTGTAAACCAAGGACCGAAAACTTCTAAAGGACAGGAGACACTTAAAGAAACAAACACAGAAAACAGTGTAAAACTGAATCTAAAACTGAAACTTAAAAACAAAGACCTGAAACTACATCATGACTAGACAAAAACAAATACATGACCTCACCTGTGGCTCGGGCAAAATTAGGTGTCTTATATTATGCCTGGGTGTGCAACAACCCGCAGAGTGGTCAATACATTGTTTGAACTACAGTAAACCATCAATGCTGCAGGACTGTAGCAAGCAAATTTCATAAGCTGATTGCTGGAAATACTTTGCACAAAACTGAACAGCTGAAGTTTGACTTTGGGGTGGTTCATTTCCTGTGTTGCAGAGTTTAATAAAACCAAACTTCTCATTCAAAGCATAGTTTTTTGCCGTTATCGTTACCAGCCGAGTACAAATAAAAGTTTGTGTTGTTTCCAGAATGACAGTATGAGCCCACAGGTGTCGGTACCTGGCATTGTCGGAGGAGATGGAGTCGGAGTGCAAGCGCTCTTTAGGCAGCTCTCTGGGCAGGTTGCGGACAAAGTCGCCGTAACACTCGCCCGGCTCGTACAGCTTGGCGCTCTCACTCAGGGCCTGGTAGTGAGCAGGGAGGGACACAGTCTGGGCCTGCTGCATCTGGAACCAGTTCACTGTCACCTGGAGGGGAAGAATACAATATATCTGAATGAATGAATGAATGAATGAATGAATGAATGAATGAATGAATGATTGAATGAGCGAGTGAGTGAGTGGGATAAAAAGAAAAGACATACAGAAACACAGGCAGACAAACAGTCTAACATGCATCGTTATGGACTTTCCATGCTAATGACTGATAGTATCTCTAGGTTCAGTCCAGTTAATTTCATGGCACTAACATGGATAGGGGTCTAAGGGTTTGATTCTCACTAGGGACACCCATGCTAAAAATGTATGCATGCACTTTCTAAGACAAACTGAGCAAAAGCGGCTGCGAAATGGCTTGCTATATCTTGTTATAGGACTGGAGTGGTTACTTAGCCTATGAATGCCTTCAAATAAACTTTTCTAAGCCAATTACTAACATGATATCTGGACTTCTATACAATCTTAAGAAAAGTATGTAGTTTAAAAGGGTCACTTTGGTCAAAAACTGCCCAAATACAAGATAAATTATGTAAATGCCAGCTGGCTTTACTGGCACAACAAGCTACTGTTATGGTAAAAAGCTACAAATCTGACTGCAGAATCCCTCTAACTCTCCTCTCAGTTAATGAGTTAGTTAGCCAACTCCCCCACTCACAGCTTTGAATGTGAGGTCACACTGGAAGACCAGCTCTCTGATCTGGGTGAGGATGGTGCTCTTGGCGTTGGCCAGGTCCATCCTCCTGATGCCTGCGTCAGCCATACAGCTCCTGTACTGGTCCTTGGCCTCCTCCGCCTGCCAAAGCAAAGGATAGACAGAAGAGTGTGAGGATGTGGAAAAACCACTATAATTGCTAAGTGCACTAAGTGTGCAGGAATTCATCTGGGGTACACTGGTGCAAATAACTCAAGTCTCAAAGAAGCATACGCACATCCGTATTATTTCGCAGGTGCTGGGCAGTAAAAATGAAAAAAAGAAGAGAACACACTGCCTTTGCGTTCGAAACGTGGCTCACAGCATGTAAGAATAAAAAAGAAATCACACTTGGGAAAACAAAAGCAATTTGCGGGTATCCTCTTCCTTTTTGTACACAGGTGCAAAGACACAGTGACAATTTACAGGGTTTCATAGCGCCTAGGGGCACAAAAGGCCAAAAGATCACATAGAGTGCAAAGAGAAGATGTAAGACAGTAGACTATGCCACTTTATAATACACAGGTACACAAAAAGCAGGGGAAAAGTTAAAAACAATCTGCTGTCTTCTCCCCTCCCTACCTTGTGCAGGGCCTCCTCCTCCAGCCTCCTCTTCTTCTCCAGCTGTTTGTTACCGGTGTTGGACTGCTCGTCCTGGGAGCGGCTGGTGGACGAATGGGCTTTCTGGTACTCCTCTCTGCGCTGGGCCTTCACCGCTCGCGCCTTACGCACGCTCGCATCTGCCTCATGCTGCCAAAACCACAGAGATGAGCCACACACACTCATGTGATGAAAGTGTGACGTAGGTGTACAAAAGCTCTCACAAACATAAACAGAAGTGCCTTTGTGGTTGATCAACCTTCTTCAAATATGAAGCAAAGGCGTGACTTCTACCTAGTCAAACCATTTTTAAACAGTGAAATTTGCAATCCATGCAAACATTACCTAGAGGGAGGGGCCAGGCAGAAAACATTAAAAAAACATGCTACCTGGTTACAGAATCATCCCCAATTCTTAAAATTCCTATCCAAACCACATATTTTTACAACGGTGAACCAAATTTAAATGTATGTCTTGTATTTTGCTAGTATTACCCCAATGTTAACCATGCTGACTTTTACATATTTAGCCATCTCCAGAGGCTGTAAAATAGTAACATGCATAACAAGAGACTGCTAGTATCACTAGCAAGGTAGCTGTAGCCCACAAGTACCCAGATGGCCTGTGTGTCTATACAGGGATTCTTACACACCATTTTCTTTTGCTCCCTCTGCCACTGCTCCTTGATGTCTTTCCTCAGCTTGTCCAGTTCATTCTTGCGTGCCAGTAGAGGCTAAGACAGAGAGGGAAGACCAACAACAACACTGAGGCACCCACTTTCAAACCAGGATTCAAACAGGGTTTCAAAAAGGGCTTTGAGCATTCTTAGTGTCCAATACTAGCTGCCACTCTTACCTGTATGAATTTATTGGTTTGGAGAGCCATTGCAGTCTGAATGAGCAGCTGGCTGTATTCAATGTCATTCTTGAATGTGGAGACGTAGATATCACTGAATGGCATGTAGTCCTTTGACAAATGTAAGAAAGAAATTAAGGTGTAAATTTTATTTTTCCACAAACATATTTGTTTTTATAAAGACATGAGTTGGGACTTCTGTACTAATTATACAGTATCAGCGTTGTTAATATTCTTACAAAAAAAGGCCTCTTAGTTACCTGTTGACTTGCCAATGTCCTTGCAGACTCTGCCATTTTGGCATAACTTTTAGCATACTCAATATCTGAAAGAGAAATAGGTGTACATAAGAATAAGGAATATTTATATGCATATAGTCATAGTCAGCTGAATATTTGCACATTTCCTGAGAGGTATGTATATTTAATTTAATGGCCTAATGCTGGCCCTAAAAAAACACAGATTTTACACTCAAGGGCATTAGGTGGATATGAGAGCTTGGTCTTCTCTGTCTAAAAATCTCCATGGTCTACATACATACTTCAGGATGTTTATGACTAGTCAGTAGACCTCAAATTAATGTAACAAGCAGGCAAATGGTTCAGGCTCAGACTTCACAATCAAAATAAGTACAGATCCTTTACAGTCCCACATCCGATTTGTGGAAATGACGCATAGACCCAATTAATCAGCAGTCTATTTGAATGTGATCTGAATGACAGCCCACAGATATAGAGGAGTGAAGTCCTCACCCCTGATTGACCGATGTGAATTTCCTTCTTGACGACCACATTGCCATGACAAAAGCACACGATTATTCTGGCACTTCCGAACTCTAACCTCAACTAAAAACATTCCACAGGCTCATAATGACTCAGCGGTTTATTTGCAAAACATCTCTATAGCCCCGGGTCAAATATTATTTACAGAGAACTCCACTCTTTTTGTGTTGTTTCAACCTCCTTGGAGCACGAGATGGGCGGTTTTACCACATGAGGACAATTCAGATAGTGGCAACTTTTTGGCAAAGTTGTCAATCGCAGAAAAGTATACAAACTTCACATTCAAATACTTTCCTGTGACATTTTGTCACTCATTGTCATGTCTTGATGCAGTAACCCTGACCCCTCTGATACTCCAAGCTAAGAATCATATGCAAATACTATTTGAGACAGGTCTGTCTTTGGTAAGGTAAACAGTACTCTGTCCATGCTCTTAATGCCTCACCCATAGCCAGTCTTTTCTCCATCCAGGCCAGCAGGTCTTTGGTGTACTTGGACCAGGCTTTGGCATAGAGCAGTGCAGACTCCACCCCACTGTCATTTTTCAGCAGGGACAGGTCCACTTCCTCCTCCCGCGACAGTGCCACCTCTGGGCCTGGGGAGGCACAGGAGGTAAAGATGTCAAAACACAGCAGGGAACTCTGTTTCAAACTGTACATTATCAGAAAATACATGACAATCACCAAATCTTCCCTGTGTTTGACCGATTTGTCTCTCAGTCCTAGTGGGTTAATGTGTGTGGGAGGTAAATAAGGAAAAACGAGGAAGAGAGAGAAGTGGAGTGTCTAGCAGGATATGAAAGTGCCAGTCACTAATTAAACCTTGGTTCTGTAGAGGAATTGGGACTGAAACAGCCTATGTTATGAGGAAGTGGCTCTAAAGTCAAGGCCATGATTAATGTAAAGGCGACGGCTACAGCCTCTGAATGCACGGCAATGTCATAAAATCCTCTCACAACTGCGCAGCCACACACCTCTCCCAGCTGCCTGCCATCTGATTCAACACGAACCCCATGTGTTTCCCATCCCACACGTAACTACTCCTAAACAGGCAAGGAATGTCAGATATGTGGATGGAGAAGGGAAAAAGAGCAGCTAGTATGAAAAAAGCAGCAGAAATAACAGGGGTTGAAACAGAGGCTTAGGGCGGGTCTACCTCAGGCATTCAAGAGGCCAAAGCCTAAATCACTTAGCTCGCTCACGAGCTGACACTCTGGCCAAGGGCTACAAACCAACCATTAAATGCTTTGTAAAGCAGCCATTAATAACCATTACATTTCATGATGGATGTATTTTACACCCGTGTTGCTCAGAGGTAAATGACTGAATGTGGACAACACTTACCCACAAGGTCACTTTTCTCTGAAACATATCCCCCGGGATCCACAGAGAGATTATCGAAAGACTGTGAAAAAGACATGATATGTATTTCAGCACAGATTGTAAGGAGGGGATAATAGACATACATTCAAAGTTAGACATCAGAAGCAGCTTGGTGCATTATATCTTGTTTTCAACACCCCGCTAAGTAGAGAAAGCAAGTCTTTGAGGCTTTTTTTAAGTAGAGGCTTGGTAAAATTGCCCCTCCAAATGCACCCCTTTGAACCCTGTCATGTTTGAAAGCAAAGCTTTGAAGAAAAATAGCCTGCCCAAAAGCTAGGAGAAGGAAGAAGGCACTAAGATGGTGTCTCACCCTGCTTCTCCTGGTCTGGGGGATCCCCAACCCTGAGCCGCTGTCCACATCTCCCATAAGGAAGTCAGAAACTCTGAGGGGCATAACGAAAGAATTTCACAGATGAAACTCTGAAGTGCAGTCTTCTTTACATTGATTAAAAGACAAACAGCAAAACAATTTAAAACACAGATGTAAGACAGAAAGAGAAAATCAACTTGCTTTTGCTCAAGCAGGTAAACATTATTAAGCAAACTTAAGTCTGCCAATAGACTAAGTTCTATTGTCCCAAATCAGCCCCCCTTTTCCCTGCTTGTTTAACAAAAAAGTCATAAAAAACAGTGGTGTTGAAAAAGTAAACAAGCATTGTACTCACACATTGCCGAATGTGAATGCCAAAGTGTCAATGGATGTGTATATCTCGCCGAATATAGCCTTTTTGTTTTCTGGGTTTACTTCCTTGAAGTTGACGCCTGTTGAGGGTGATAAACCACATAAGAACGTCGACCAAAATACATCGCATTCACAGCCAACGTTTGTATATTCGATGATTCACTAAAGTATTTAGACAACTAGACGTATCCATGGCTGGACAATGATGTGTAACAACCTGTATAATTAACACACTGACAATGAATGAAATGCAAACAGACTTCTCCACTATTGTAATTTCAAATTTGGCATAGAGCGCCATTTCTGTGTTTCTGCACTCATAGACCATACTGTAAATGTTGGGCTATTTTGAGGAGTGGTTTATCTCTGCATGGGTAAATTGCTTCAAATAAGTGGAGACATGCTCCTCAATAAACAAAGAGAAATCCTGCCTGTGCAATTACACAGGTCAAGACTTTTAAAGAAAGACTACAAAAACAACTTACAAACCACTGTCAATATAAAAGAGCAGATGTAGTCTAAAGCAATGGCAGGTACAGTTTTTATGTCTTTCTTCTCAACCAAAAATGGCTTCTGGCGATCTTCAAGGACGAGAGTGTTCAGAGAGTGTTCAAAAACGTCTCCTCCCTTGATCTGACATCTTATTATTCCATAGGTAATCTTCCATCTTGGTCGTGCACAGAGAAGGTTATCATAGGCATCTGTCCCTTTGAGATCTTTTGATAATAAGATGTCTGAGCATTTTTGATTTCTGAGGCTGTCAAGGGTTGGCGGATCATCGAGAAGTGCGTGCATACAGCTTTCTTTGTCAGGAAACGGTTTACTTAGCGAGAAGACATTTGCAGAGGGCAATCAGAGAAGACACAGGCAGTGAAATCTGACTTTGCTGAGTGCTTCCTGTCTGCCCGCAACAGGAAACACTCACACAGCTTGAGTTCTGCGACGAGTTAAAAACTTTCAGACAACCACCACAATACTTACCCTTTTCTCCCCGTCACCTGTCGACCTGGACCCCGAACCTCAACAACCTGACTCAAATGCTGAGTGAAACGCTCTTAAAAATCAGCAGGGTTTCAGATTGCTTTCTAGCTACCGAAAACTTCAACTTGGTGCTTCCATTTTCGCTTCATGAAAGCAAAAAGCAGCAAAAAATAAATCCATGTCATCAGTGGTTGGACGATTGTAAATTCCCAGCCCTTCTAGAAGCAAAAAAAGGTCATGATGGCATCCCGGGATGGGGAGGCACCCCCACGTTCCAGGGAAACCCAAGAGGACACCAAAAGAGAGGAGAGACGGTGGTGCGAGCCTCCCTGCTGCGCACCTCCCTGGCCCTGAATGCTAGCATACTAGTCTGAGGCCCCTTGCGCAAGAGCGCTGACTTCTTCCTCAGGACATCCTGTGGGTCTCATAACAATGATTCCAGAGCGCTGCCCCCCTAGTCACCATTGAAATATGGGAACTGCATCATTCAAGTACAGGGGCCATTGTTTTCTCACGGTGAGCCTTAACTGGGACAATTAGCCTGTGAAAAAATTTCCTTAGTGAGTTTAACTCTGTCTGACAAATGGCTGTCATTCTGTCTTGACATGACCGCATGACTTGATTTTCCTTGACAGAGGTGCGTAATCGGCCATTCCAAGGTTTCACTCATATATCACAGCTAGAGTTTCAGTAGTTAGGAAAACTCAAAAAATAAGATGTAATTAGCAGTCCCACTCTCCATGCAAATAAAAACAGTTTTAAACTGCATGGAGAAAAGAGTGTATATTATCATTAAATTAGGTGTTTTTCTTAGATCTATCAGATGAACCAAGACAAGGTAGAATAAAGACAGAAAATTGTCTTTGACTTACACATACAAAGAGAGATTGATTTCAGTAAATAAATACACTCTTGACAGATAACAGTGTCTTTTCTAGAAAAAAAGGGGGGGGGGGGCAGGGAGCAAGGAAAGAATTTCTATAACTTGAGATAGTTGACACATTTATTGCACTGCCCTGGAGTTTTGCAGTAGGAGGAGGGGAAAACGAACATTCGTGGAACATGACCAGGAAAGAAACCTGGTCTGGGTCTGGTTTGAGCCAATGAGAGAGTCTGTGCAAAGATCATATCTGTGATGAGATGAAAACAGAGAAGACAAAGTATGGACGACACAACAATAGTTTTGTCTGTAAAGAATGAAGCCTTGTGCGTCAGACAGTTCAGTGAAGTTGAATATGTTTTTGACACTTTCAGGCTCGTGCTGAAGTGTCTGCAGTGTCGAAACAGGTTGTACGATCACGTGTTTGGGGAGGGCGGGGGGAGGGGAGGCTTTTTTCCTGTAATTTCTGGCAATCGTCCAAAGGCCCCAGGTGTCGTGACCGACCATCAAAGCTTGGACTACCAGGAACATGAGTGACGAGGAAACACACTCTGAAGACACTGAGGCGCACAAGGCCTGTTATCATTCAAACCTTTGAGTCCTCATCTCTGGGGTTTCACTGATTCATCCCTCTTTCACCCTCTCCTTTTCAGTCCTCCTCTGGCTCTTTGATTCTGTCAGTATTGAGTTACCTACTGGCCCACAGGACAGTCCAGCCAGGGAGAGCGGTGATGTAAGCCACCCCCTAGTGGACAGGGAAAATTTTGTTTCCTGGACACACAAATACATACTGTTCATCACTGCTGAATGAGAAAATTCTTGTATCCTCAAAAAGGCAACTTTTCATTCATTTAGGAAATTATTTAAGAGAATATTTTCAGGCACTTCAATTTTTTATCATAGGGTTTGAATGGGCTTCATGGGCTCTGGGGTATTGAAACTTGCTTTATCTAATATCTATATATGAAACCTTCTCGTCCCCATGATGCCAACAGTTCCTCAGGGCGATCTAACACTCAATCTCTTTCGTTTCCTTTTTGCATTCTAAGCATTGTTACAGCACCTCTCACGGGGCTGAGAGATGAGGGAAATGCATTCTTAAGGAGTACGTTGTGACTCTGATGTTGAGATGGGCCAGGTGAGCTGTCAGACAGCCACACACCTCAGTGACAAAGAGAGGAGAGAATGGAGCTACGTGGACATGC
Organism: Centroberyx affinis; assembly: GCF_046629955.1. Classification (NCBI taxonomy): domain Eukaryota; kingdom Metazoa; phylum Chordata; class Actinopteri; order Beryciformes; family Berycidae; genus Centroberyx; species Centroberyx affinis. The sequence continues at coordinate 253,849 of NW_027278929.1, forward strand.
TTGGCCATCAAGCACGTTGCCAAGAGGCCTCCTCGGTCGCTGAAATATGGAATGCAAATTACACCCGTGTAGTCTCCACTCTAGAGATTCCTGTCTGCAAGCCAAGTGAAGAATTACCCTTGCAGTGAATCACATTTCTAGCGGATGAACTAGTGAGTTGAGATTCCTCTTGTTTGTATTCATTCAGGAGACGGGAAATGGTTCTGTTGCTGGAGGAATAATCACTTCTCACACTGAGCCCTTTTAGAAACAAAACTGGGAGCCAACTCTAACCAAGAAGACGTCAATAAAACAAGCCTGAGAGATATTTCTCACAATGGTCTGAAGGAGTGAAGAGGACTCCTGACCTGAATCAATGATGCTGCGCTGAAACTTCATGTCAAAATATATCATACACTAGTCTATACCCGGGAATGCAACTCCACGCAGACTTGCCTAAAGTGTGCATAAACAGCGTAAATTTGGGAAAATTGAAAAATCAGCTTCGTCACTCCCTGGCTATGGCAATGCTCAATGCCCATGTGCAGTTTGGCCAACCCATCGAGGAGCAAAATGGATGCAGACAGACAGAGTTTTCCTCATTTTATAGTAGGATGCTAGTGAGTAACTACTGACCTTTGACCTTGGCAATGACCGTGCCAGCGGCTCCCAGGATGTCCACAGAGTTGAGGGTCTGGTGTTTGCCAATGACAGCCTTGAGGACACGGAGCAGCTCCCCCAAACGCTCCTGGACCACCTGCTGGAGACCGGCCTGGCTGTCTGGAAATGCAAAAAAAAGAGAGAAGGCACAGCTAGGTCAGGCAGGTGAAGTCAAATCAGCTCTCACAATGGTCCCTTACAGTACAGTAAAAGAAATGTATCAAGCTTGACAAGACTAACAAAAGCTGCATTAGGTCTGGAGCTCTACCATAGACCGTTCGCAGTCACGCATTTTTAATCATCTGCCAGTCAAATTCACCGCTGTGACGTGACACGTTTTGAGTCACAGGTCACCCGATGTCAAGATAATTCTTGGCATTCTTTTGGTGTTAGCCACCCATATGACACACTTACTTGCCTAATGCTTTGTAATTTTGTATCTATGAAACTATGCTGTCATCTGTTGTCTAACCCAGACAATTCCCTTCAGGGCTAATGAAGATTCCACTGTTCTAATCTTTTTTTTGTGATCAACTTTTTATTGAATTTCTCTATAGAAGGGGGTTCAGACATTTTACACTGACATTTAACGTTTTCTTATTCTATTCTATTCTATTCTATTCTGTACGAAGTGGATGTGCAAACAAATGAAAAGTGCAAGACATACAGGCAGTTGTGGTTGAGAGACACTGAAAGACCCATTTGTTGCAACATGAAACAACGACGCAACCGTTCTGTAGAAGCAGAGGCTGACACTGAGCTCAACCGAAAAGACACGCATCTTTGCAAACAAGACAGGTTATGCTGTCTCGGTCACACTGTCAACATTGCTACACAGGAGATGATGTGTAACATAGAGCTCATGACGTGTTATTTGAGTTTGTGTTGTCGGATGGGAGGCAAGGTGATCTCATGGTTTAAAACACATCCGGTAATGTAAGAGTCACAGGTTTGATCGTTGCAACAGCCATTGTGTCCATCAACATCTATATGAGTCCTTTTGTGATACCTGAAACTGTTGCAAACACATCTCTATAGATTAGCCTTTTTATAAAGTTTAATCTTTGTTTTTATGTCTGTGTTGTTTCAATATGTTTGTTCATTTGTTTTTAACAAATTTTCTTTGTGTTTCTATTTACAGATTAGCCTCTCTAAAGTTTTACCTATGTTTTCATGTTCATTTTGTTTAAATATGTTTGTTTTAACTTGCTTTTATTGTTTTTATACCTCTGCTACTTTTCTGCTACATGAAGCATTTTGTAACAGTGCATTTCAAAAAGTGCTATATGAATAAAATAAAGAAAAAAATAAAGCTTTACTTACTTATAGGTAAGTGTGTCAGCTAAATGTCCACATTGCGCTCAAGGTTATTAAGTAAGGCTAACTTGTGTATCAGCAAATTTGTAAATTGCATACCAATAAAAAGGGCTCCATTGTCAGAGTCCAGTGTCATCGTTTGAACCCTCACTGGTAACAGAGGAAAACGCAAGGCTTCCACTAACTTCCTTCCCTCTCACGCATGACGCTGACAGGCGCAGACAGAGCATGATTGCTAGGGAAAAGAATGTACAAAATGCATTTCGATTACTTCTGTCTACTTATTTTGTTTACTATATGACACTCTCTGTCATTCTGCTATGAGAGGCATGCCTTTCATGCATAAACTAACAAATTATTGAGGAGAAGTACCCCTTTTGTAACCTTTATTTATTCAACCAAGGGTTTTTCTGACCATGTATGCTGCCGCAGCGCCTCCGTCCAGGATTGACTGAACAAAGAGCAAGTGAAACTATACTGGCCGATTCTGGTGAGGTTCTTTTTTCTTGTTGGGGGATGTGGAGAGCTGAATTTTCAGTTGTCATGAGCGTGGTTGTCATGAGAAGTGCTCCTGCACTTCTAGCCACGCATGAAGTATGAACCAGCCCTTACTCACTCACTTTTGCCTATATTTTCCCAGCAAATCTAGGGATTCAAAGTCTCAAGCATGCCTCTCTAATAATATAATGATAAAACAAAACAGAGTTAGAATGTGTTTTACAGTCAATAAAGCCCTATAGGCAAAACAAAAGCCAATAAGAAAAACAATAAAATGCAGACTTGATTACCTTTCTCTAATCTTTAAGCCACCCTCACCCCCATACCGACAGGGGGAAGATAGTCTTTCCCCTGGTCTGGTGTAGGCTAATCAGTAGTGGCTCTGCAAGTTGGCAAAAGACAATAGGTGAGTTCATGTCTAACTCACTGTTTTGGAAGGAGCAGTGGCACAGGCTGCAAGCAGCAAAGTCATCTGTTTCTCATCAAGGCCACCCTACCAGGGAGTGGGCTGAGATGAGAGGCTGAATTTATTGGAAAGTTCAAAGGAATTACGGGGGAGTGAAAATGAGAGCTTTGGTGTGTGTATGTTCAAATTCAACCCACACACCCACCCTCACCCATTCTACCCCTCTCGCCTTCATACACACAAACACTAATTCAATTGAGTGGTGTAAAACAAAGTAAACAGACATAATCCAGAACTGAGACACAAGCCTAGACCAGCTGTGATGCTACTTCATAATAATGTGTGAAAAGATTCTGAGAGCGAATCACCTGTTGAGACAACTAACTGAGAGCGACAATCTGTCATATGGGACCATTTCTTGGGTATCCACATAAAAAGGCAGTGGAAAAATCGGTTCACAACAGGTCAGAGAACATGAAATAGAAAAGGTGGGAAAGGTGTTTTTTGCATTATAGGTTTTTTTTTACCATTTCTTGGGTAACACACTCTCTAAATACACAAAAATTCAAGAAACACAAAAAGGTCCACCTCGTCAGCCTGAATCTGACCAACCTCTGACCCCAGCCCCTCCCAGGATTACAGGCTAACACCGGCCTGAGGAGCAGGGGGCTCACCTACAGGGTGAGAGGTCCCTCGCGCTGCCACTCACACTTTGAAGTTCCCCCCTCCTTACTGACAACGACAATGGGCCTTCATTAAACGCCCTCCCTTTCCTTTTATCCCTCCTCTTCAGTTGTGGTCAGCTGGGTATTTCTGGCGAGCTCGCTAGTGTTTGAAGCCTTTCATATGGAAGACGTGTGTGGGTTGAGTATTAGCATATGAGAGCCAGGCCTAATGAGGTGCACACCTGAGAATCTTCACTTTGAATGAGAAAAGTGGAACGTGACTGAAGACGCTGCAATGAAAGATGTCAATCACAGCTGTAATGTGGGCTAGGATCGCTCGTTTCCCTTTCTTGCTGAAAGAAAAGATTTTAATTAGTGGAGGAGAGGAGTGTGAGGAAATAACAAATTGGGTGCTGTCAGTGATGAAGTGGTAAAAAAGGTGGATAAACGATTAACTCCAATCGGCGATCAACAAACGGCAGACAATTGCTGCTATAAGCACACACAAATTACATTTCCATCAGTTTAAATTCTGTTTTATTTTCTTGAAATGACCAAATTTTATTGTCATTTATGCCAGCCTGATCCTACTTGCAAAATTGTGTACTATAAATTCATATAACAAAGATTTTTACCAGCATTAAAAAGTGGGTAAACTGTTGAGGTGTGTAGAAATAAAAAGGTGTTCAGATAGGTTGAGCCTCCACTCTGTGCGTGTGTATGTGAATAATTAGGCTAGTTAGATCATGGCTAATTCTTCACCCTAAAAACTCCGGATCAAAACATGCAAACAAAGGAATTCTATTACAAAATCCAGCAACGGGAATAAAGTTATCAAAACAAGATCAAATTTTGTGTGACAGTTCATCCAAATCACCACCATTGTTGCTTGTTGAATTGTGTGAGAGGCTCTGTGCTCAGTGCAGCGTGAGGCAGCTGGGACAAGGCTGGTAAAATCAGTGGTGAGCGGTTTCATTGTCATGCCACCAGGAAGCACACAATGTCTCAGCACTGCTGTAAATTGGTTTTGTCACAACAATGGCATCAAAAAGTTCACTGGAAATTCGCTGGCGATGGTGGGGGCCGGGCCATTGTTTTGGTGGAGATAACAGCGCTGAGGCGTGGGGCTGGGCCATATTGTCTAAAGGAAGACCCCCTGCCAACTCCGCCGCAACTCAAGGCCGCCTTGTCTTTCTCTACAGTGGCGAGATGAGCGGGCGTCCCAGCCACGCTTCACGCTCGGTCTGTTCTGTTTGTTTTCCCCAAGATCAAGACCTCTCTCTCTTCCAGGGAAAACTTTCACAGCAAGAAACAGTGACTGCCTAACCCTAACCCTAATAATCACTATTGGCTACTTCAACAAGAAGATGCATTTTTCTCTTAGTGGGAATTATTTTAGGCAGCTTCCTAAACATTTTATTCTTGTGCTGTTCAACATCCCTATGCAACACAAACCAAGGTGCATGTCAGATAAAGGCTTTCATCTATATGTCAATCACAATCGTGTGCAAAGGAAACAAAAGATAAATAAAAAGTGGATTCTGTCACCATGTGTTGCATCTTCTTTTCAACCAAATTCCAAATTGAAAGATCCCCTTAGCCTGTGTGGGTGGGCTTCCACTTGTGTTCTTTAAATAATACCTCCTAAGGTAGGTTTAAGTGGAGACACAACTTCAGGAGGATTTAATAAACAATACTGTAGCTCAAACATTTGCCTTGTGTGTGTGTGTGTGTGTGTGTATGTGTGTGTGTGTGTGTGTGTGTGTGTGGGGGGGGGTCCCATTGTGTCTAAGAAAGCTCATTGTGTGTCTAGTACAGAGAAGACCAACGTAAACCCAATCTTCAGGTTGCCTGCGCGAGGTCACAGCCTCTTCCCCCCACTGATAACAACAGGCAATCAGTTGGCCTGTCTGGACACGCAACCTCCCCTACGTGAAACGAGCCTCAGCAGCTCTGGTGGTGACACAATACTACTTGGGAAACAGCCGCAGGGCTTTGCTGAAAGGCCAAAGAGGCCTCACTCCTCCAGCAGCATCCCTTGGGGGGGGTGACTGATTTACACCCACACCAACAGATGATTTTCAGCGGGGAAGTTGTTCCCTTCTGAAGTGTATCCATCCACCTCATTCCAGGGTGCTGACGCATCATCCTTCGTGCTGACTCAGTCATCACCCCGAATGCTCCCCAACAGATGGAAACCTTCCTTCCCCTTGAGAAACCAGGACTATGAGCTAAGCAGGGATTACGTTATTTCAAAATCCAAAATCCATACGTGTCTTCAATCACAAGGCCAGTGATCGTGGACTGCCCACTGTAGCAGATATCTCTGGTGTTCCTGAGCTGCCTGCAACCTGATCTGCGACAGGTGGAATTGTTTGGTCAGGATTCCAGCTCCAAACACTAATTTCCCCGCCTGTCCAAACAAACGTAGCTTTGCTGGGTGCCTGGCCCTCCTTCCCTTGCCTTGTTTGGAAACAGAGTAGGCTCCAGACACCACACAGACAGTAAACAGCAGGCACTCCATAAACAGCTACCTGCTCCCAACCTAACGGTGAACTGCACTTTGTGAGGTCTGGCGTATCTTCACAGCCACACTAATTCCTTGACTCTTCATTGCATGTTTGGGTGACTTTCTTCACATTCTTAGTGTGAATCAATGCGTGACCCAACGGCCTGGACAATGAACCGCAGTCTCTGAGGTACAGATACATGGGAAGAGGTGGGACTGAGCAGATACAGGAAAAAAAACTGGAAAAAAACACCAGTGGGGCACACACTCACCACTGCTCAAAGATTCCCATCCAAATGCTACCAGGAATAAAGAGAGACTGGTATTAGTGAGTTATGTGTACCCCACTTGGACCCAGACGCCCCATGCACAACTATGCATGACTTTACCGCAGACACTTTGTAATAGAGGATTTTGAGAATGAATCACCGCCTACCTGGTAAAGGAAGTCCGTTTCTGTGGAATGGGAATGTGTCTTGGTGGCATGTTTGCCTAACTCATGCATAAAATATGGCCTACTGAGTTTGGCAGGGAAGTGACACAATGAGGAATCTAATGAGTTATAGACCCAGGTTTACTATGTTTTTGTTGTGTCTGTTATGTCAAAGTTGAGCAAATCTAACATTTGCTGTTTTTAGTATTCTACAAAAAACAAGTCTGGCCCACAAAAGAGCACTTGCTGGCCGTGGCCTCAGTGCGCAGGACTGATCCACGGTTGTAAATTTCAGCAGGTCCGCCCAATCGCCAACAGCGGTGTCTCCCGCTAGCAGACGCTCTAGGGGCCAGTCCACCCCTCGGCATGACCAATCTCCTAAACCAAGATTCAGAGCCCATAACCATAAATCCCCACCCCAGGAAACACACCCCAACCACAAGCTTGCACAAAAACATCCTTCAGCATCACAGGGGAAAGTTACTGCCCAACAAATCTCTCCTTTCTTCCTCCTAAGAGCAGCAGGCCATTAAACCATTATGGGCAAGGATTCTGCTTTTCTTTCGATTGAAGGCACCACCCGCAACCATTTGTGAAGTGGCCACTTAGGTTGGCACAGTGGCGCTTGTGTAAGGAGGAGGGGATATTTGTGGTCACTATTGTTGGATATGTTTTGCACAGACTCCTGGTGGCCTATATGGCTAAGTTACAGGCTCTTAAACTGAATGATAACTGAAAACCTTCCTCATTCTACCAGATGAGGATATTAGGAATATAATGCCAGCATTTACTTACTAATTAGCCTACTAAAGGACATAGACTAAGTCATCTTGAGTGGCATAAAACTGCAAACCAAACCAAATGCAGTGATAAGATTGACAACCAAGTCCACAAAAAAAAAAAATGCTTACAATGAATAACAAGCTAAATACTTCAGACAACGTGTCCCAGTAGGCCTACACCCACACAGTTTCCAAACATTTTTATCATATGTTTCACTGAAAGAAGAGTCTGCCCTTCAAACAACTGCACAATTGGAGACTGGCACTGTGCGAGACAGAACAATGCAGTTCAACTGGAGCACAGCCAGATCTTATCAAAGTGTCATGATGACACCAACAGCTGAAAAAAGCCATGGCATTCATAGTGGAACAAGGGCTTGTGAGTCAGCCAGACGTCTTCCTCTATATTTAAAGACATTTTATACTTCTTACCACATTGCATTACACTGTATGAAGAATAAATTCACTGGAGCATAGTAGGAGGGAAACAATGTTCCAGAGTTTACGTTTGTTCAAACAAACTGTACAATGGCCACTATACATTGAGTAAATAAGCTTTTAACTTCAAGCTCCACAACTATGCTGGGAGATGTTTGCTCAACCCTGGAGTGGAACTGTAAAAGTGCTGGTGCGAAACACTTTTGTTTTCCTTTCCACCTGAAGCTAGAAGGCTGATATAAGTAACCTGGACTTTCAGGAGCAAAGAAGCCCTGAAGCAACGAGACTCTCAGACTGTGTCCTGATGGCTATCTGCTGCTGTAACTGCAACAAAAGCCATTAAAGGATATAGCCTGATCTTGTTTAGCCTTGTCGGCCTATACACTATCCATAACTTCCACAGCACATTATCAACACACATTCCTCAACTGTTTTGGCTTGATAATGAAGGCAAACCACTGAGCTTGATGCAACTATTTGGAAGATTTCAATACATTCTGGCAGAGAAGCTACATTTCTAGGTGAAATTTATGGCTGTTATGTTCCCTTGTGGTCACCAAAGTAAAGGCAAAACAGGGATGCAAAATGTTGAACTAAATGGGGCCTGTGCTTAGTATCAGAGTTTGTGCAATAGTGACATTTTGTAAAATGCCTTTGCATAGAGTGAAACAGTAAGTTCTCCCATGGAAAATTTTGGTTGTACATAGCTCAGATGGGTAGAGCACGACATTAAGACTGTCAGGGATGGGGGTTTGATTCCCCCGGGGGCCACCCATGCAAAAAATGTATGCACTCATGTAAGGTACTTTGCGTAAAAGCAAATGGCATATATTATGCTTTGTTTCATCTGCTTCAAGTGCTGCCATCCTTCCCCTGAGATATTCCCTCTGGACTCACTCTACACTCATCCATTTTCCAAACTTTCCCTAACCTGAAAAACTGAAATGAAGGACGATCTTGATAAATGTATAGCATATATTTTTAAATACTATCTTTAGACGGTATGAGTTGTAGATACAAGCACAAACCTAAATGTAATTATTCTTAGGAGAGTTTTCATAGTCAATCCGCCTCACACCTACCATTAGTCTATTGAAGGCACTATAGCTACAAGTGAACATTTGTTCTAAAGGAATGCAGAGTATGCAGGAGAGTGGGGGGATGGGAGGGGGACAGCAGCTCGGCTCTGTGTGGAGGACTCCTTTTTCATCCTGATTAAAACCATTAGCCAAGCTGTCTTTTGCACAGCAATGTAGACTCAACTTCAAATTTCTGATTGAATAAAGTGTGCAAACACTTTCATTGTAAATCGCTCTGTTCCTATACTGTACAGTTACTACCGCTGTACTATTACTATTGGATGCTTGTAATATTGACTACATAGGAATTTACGCTTGTTCTACTGTTGCACTCATTGTAATCTGGCTCTTGATAAGAGCATCAGATAAATTCCTAAATGTATTGTAAAAAAAGAGAAATGTTAGGCCTTAGCTATCAACAATAACCCATGATAATTTATTGAGTGGTTTAAAGCACCATCACATGGTTGTATTTCTGTGGGGGACTGAAAAAATCTTTGTGGTCTATTTTGTTACTGCATGCTGTGCACTCATGACTGCATGGGTTCATTTTCCAAGTCTCGCTGCTGTTCTCTACCCTCTACCTCTCCTTTCAAGAGAAAAATGATGGTTTATACTAAGCTATTTGTTGATAAAATGAAAGGTTGACACTTTGTTGTTTACCTTAGTAGTTAAATTTCACTGAGATATTATAGCAAAGTATTCCAATGAAAAGCAGGGGGTGTGATGCAGAGTTGTGAGAGGGCAAGGTCCAGCGGTCAGCGGTGTGTGTTGGTGGAACGTGCGAGCGGACAAAGATCATCTTGGGACAACAGGCAGACAGGGACAGGGGTCATCTAATCAGTCAAAACTCCTAGAGCCTCGCATTCTTTCCTCGAGTTACATTCCTTGACAGCTCGACTATTGTTGGATAGGCAACTTCGCACAGCGCAATTCTCACTAGAGCTTGGACTGAGGGCCCAATTATGGGAGAAAGTGTAAATCTACACTACAATCTGACCTCGGGAACCCGTAGGTGTAACTTTGCGGGTGTAATGAATGTGGTAGGTCTGGTTGACTCAAGCTTAAGCTCAGTGATACAGTTCCCCCGTGGCTCTCCGTCAACCCAGCGTGCTGCGTGTGTGCGCTACTTCCAGCTAAAGGCCGAAGGGCGTCTCGCGAAGAAAAATAAGCATCATCTCAACTCTGCAAAGTGTCCGTATGAAGAGCAGCTATGAGGTTCACACTGAGTCAAACCTCCCTCTCTGCAATAGGAATGCGAGCCTGCCAGATCCCAATGAGGCGCAGGCTTTTCAGGAAAAAAAAGCATTGTGTCGGTTTCACACCGTACTCCAGTGACAGACCTGTCCAAATATGAAAAGAATAACACGAGAGCTGGCATGTGCCTCGCTAACCTCCTCCCCGCCTCCCTCCCTACCTCGTTCCTGCTGTTCTCAGCTTTCTTCAACCACATGGAAACCTGCTGGCTGTTTTTCCTTTGCAGCAAAAAGCTGACACATGCTGCTAACCGCACAACACAACACTATGGGCAGAGATGTAGCAAAGGGTAACCCTGCCTTAGCTCAGTTTGGCCACCATTTCATTTGTGAAATAGAGTTTACCTGCATTTTTAACCTGATATAAATCTTTATGATCTAAATTCATGGCATACATTATAGCAGGTACTATCACACTGATAAAATTACATAAATAAGGCCTTTTCATGAAAATAAAACAGAATTCAATGCTACATTCCTCATCACAAGTGGGAGTTCATTTTTAACCACCTTTTCAACTAACCATTACTTCAGAAACCATGGTCTCTTTGTGTTAAATTTGGTAGTGATAAACATGGTCTTACAGTGTGACCAGCCCAATACAGGCCTTACAGAAGAGCAAGGTGAAATGTTTATAAAAACAAAAATTCTGATTATCTGTACATAAACTAAAGGTCTAATCTGAATTTTACCACTCAAAATACAAAAGAAACATTTGATCAAAATGCTTTAAACACGTGGAATACGCATTAGCATACTAAAATAAATTCAAATGAAAAAATAGACTCTGCAATATATTGTCATAGATAATACTGCAATGTATTGGTATCATAATAAACACTGTTTATAGCATACTCCTAACTTTTTCGCTCTGCAGGCGAGTGTTATTCACCATTATTTTGAACTTGTTCTGCTTGTCCATCTAATGTGCTTATACCTAAATAGAGACCTTCTTTAATTCAGTAGAAAACAGTCCTTTGTGTGATGCTTTTCCAGACTATGCAACCTGCCTGACCCCTCAGACTAAAACAAACAAGCCATTAATCCAATCCAATTATGGATGCAAACACACACAAACACACTAAACTGGACAAAACCTAGACATCCTGGGAAAAGGAGATAGCCTTCAGTTACACAGCATCATTAAGATTATCAAATCACCATCAGCTAGAATGGAATTAGCATTGAAGAACCAAAAAAAAGCATGTTTACTTTGAATTAAAGGAAACGTTTACAACCAAAAACAGAGATTATCAAGTCGCCATCAGTTAGCATGTGGCTGAACGTTGCAGGACGTACAGTATGTGCAAGCTTTAACTCAAAGGGAAAATTCACCCCAAAGCAGATCAGATGTGTTATTCCTATAGTCCTGATCATTTCAGTTATTTGAAACATGAAAAACTCCTTGCTTTAAGGCAGAAACAAGAGAGCCAAGGCGATAATCGGTGTCTGTCTTCAAGAGATAAATCCGGGAACTGCTCCAAGGCCAGAAAATAGGAGGCTGACTTTGTGGTCACTAACAATACTCCGGGTATGGGTTTACTGGTATATTGCCTGGATCATAACAATCAAAAAAAAAAAAAAAGAATATTTTACATGCAAGAGCTCAAACAAATATTATATGAGTCCATTTCCAGGAGAGAGCAGTTTTTTTTTAGCTGTCTCAGATCACAGCATACATCTTTATGTCCAACAAAGCTAGTGTTGACAAAACATATTTCTGATTTCACTCATGACCTACTTCCATCACTCTTTTCCCTGCTGTATGTTGGTCTGTGGATGGTTAGAGATGGTTTGGGTTTCAACCCTTCAATTTATGGGAAGACAGAAATGGTAAAAGTAACACAAGACAGAGAAAAACCCAACTCGCCCACCAGGCTTGGCTTTTGTCACCTTGTTATAATGGAAATTATTGTGCGTCAATATAAAGTTTTGACTAGACAGCAAACCACATCATTACGGCAGCATCTTGTATGACCGATGCCCACCAAACCGCTGTCATTGAGAGAAGAATAACAAAAATGAACTATCCGCCCCAATGACAAATAGCTGAAAGATATTATAGGGTCATATGGGATGATTTCATCCCACCCGCTGAATAAGAGCTGCTGTTCATGGGGAGGCAAATATCCCAAATGTTTCTGTGACGGCTCAGAGCAACACTCAGCACGACACCGAGGCCTCACTCCTCCAACCAGAGGAATGGCTAAACAACGCACTCCCACTGCCCGACCTGCATCTGGATCTGTGTGTTTGACCGTGTGTGTTAGCAGTACCAGTAGGAGTAGTAGTTGTGGTTGTAGTAGTTTTGATAGTGGAAGTATTACTTTATCGATTCCACCGTGGGAAATTCCGCTATCACTGAAGCACCTCAAGTGATACGACAGACACCATAAAACGCAAGACAGGATGAAATATATTAATATACATAAACATACAGTAAATCAACAGCAGTGCCTATGCTCCTGTGAAGCCTCACAGTGTGACACCTCAGGCACTGAAGTGTGTTAATCGTCACACTATAAACTGACAGTGCGCAGGATGGCCTGGCTGTCACTGGCATTACATGAACACAAACTGTGGCCTTTAGTTACCCTACTGTAACATAAAAACACCTTACAGTACCATGAGTGCATCCATATTTCAGCCTATAGAAAACTCCCACTAGCTCCAAGATTGAAAAACTTAAAAATGCACAATGTCCAAGGCAATCCAGTAAATCTTCCCTCATTACTGGATGTAGAGTGCCTTGGACATTGCAGCTCCTTTTTCTCACTGGACGTTTCAATCTTAGAGCTAGTATCTCAGTTTTTATAGATTTGATATGAGCACCTATAAACATAAGGACTTTCACTATTTTCTCTTAATCTGCAAGAGCACCAAGTGTTACTTCTGTCATTTTAGAGACTGTTTAGTGTGAGTTTTCTCTTCTCCGTTGCATATGTTCTCTCTTCTTGTATTTCACACCTGATGTGGCCTGTTATACTGTACCATGTTTTTCTTTGAAAGGAAAATCCACCCTATAACACTTTTTACACTTTTAAAAAGCTATTAGTGATGTACCTTTCATTTCTGGGACCATTTTGTTGTTCAGTGGTGTATTTCCCTGATTCCTGCGGAAAACTGCCCAAATATAGACGACGTGACATCACACTGAGATATTTCCATGCACAGCTATGATGGAATTTGATCAACGGTAAACTGATCAGGTTTCAGCGTGTCAGTTCCTCAGAATCAGAGAGACCAATTTCTCCACCGACAGTAGTCTCAATAGACCAGAATGCAATGCAGCCACAAGACATGAGTTTTGAGTAAGGGGGATGACTATAGCTTGTTCTCTCCTGCTCTTACTATACTATCGCTCTCTCCGCCTACACATATAACCTACAGGTGAATGCAACAAGTTCAGGCCCGTTCTCTGGAGGTTGTCGAAAGTCATTCGGGGAAATGTAGGAAATCACTGAATTAAGTAGATGAAGTAGTAGAAGTAGAGGGTGAGGAAACAACACCTCATCACAAAATAACTCCTGGATTGCGCTGAGCATCTCAGATCGATGATACATAGCAGCGTAATAGTATCCGAGGTGGATTTTTCCATTAAGTGTGTCAGTTTGGGTCGTTACACTCTCCCCTGACCTCTGCAGCCTCTGCGTCAACACCTCCACATTCCAGCTCCTCCTCAACTCACCTTTAGACTGGAAAGCCTCCTTGAGGCTGAGCAGCACGTCAGCGAACGTCCGCACATCGTTCACCAGCTGCATAACGTAGTCCGGGTCCACTCCTGGGCGCCCACCACGCCGGACCCCAGCCCCATGCTGCTCAGAGGGTTGGGGTGCCTGGAGCTGCGGCCCATATCCCAGGTCTTGGTGGATCCGGCCGACAGAGATCCTGTGTGGGGGTTGGAGATGTGCCGTGGCAGACCCTGGGCACGCTTATTCCCACCGCCACCGCCTCCACCAGCACCGCTGCTGCTGCTGCTCTTCCGTAACATCCCAGCGGCCAAAGCTGCTGCGGCCAGGCCGTCCTGTCCGGAGGCACCGGGCCAGCTAGCCCCTGAACTCACCACTCTGCCCTGCTCCCTGGATGGCTGGCACTGAGACAGGAGGAGGAGGGAAAAGGGGGGTGGGGGGGGGGGGGGGGGGGGGGGTGAATGATGATGAATGAAGACTGCATGAAGGCAAAGATAGATTCACACACATTCTCCACAAGCTCATGAATCTACGACTGAATCGTTAAAGGCCTGCTATACATGTCTAGTATCCACTCAAACAAAGTTGTACTTAACAGTTTAAAACTTACAGCAATTGCATTTTCCTAACCAAAAATCACTATAATATTCCTATAGGGACTTGTAATGGGTCTGTGGCACTCAATAGTGAGTTTACAGTTACCTTATCATACTTTATGATATTTTTTCTTTTGTATCTCCTATGACATAAATAAATTCCTGTCTAGAAAATGATCCTTATAGTCGACTATAAGGTTCTTACCAAGTGTATATTTTTTTGTCCATAGTTGCTGTAAAGTAAATGTTTACTGTTGTAGGTGTACACTGTCCTTCTAAAAATAACATTACTATACTTTCTTTACGTATGGGTCTTTTTAACGGGGTCTACACAAAAACAAAACAGGCTACTACCTGTAATCAACTCAAACAGTTAAATAAGACCAAAAGAGTAAAATACACACGGGATAACTGCAATTCTGCTGTAACAACACAAACTATACGACTCAATGTTTCTGTTTCCAGACAAATTACAATGAAAACTGATGCTGAGGTTATAAACATCTACCCGGGTCGTAAACTGCCTTGCTGGCAATGAGATTTTCATCCTAGCTATCAAAAATACCCTACACAAACTCACCTGCTCGGCAGTTTATTGACATAGTGGCAAAAATATCCAAACAAAACGTTGCTTAACAGAGCCGGTTAAACAACAAAGGCATTTTCGTTAAAAAGTAACATCAACAAAGGCTGAAAGTTGTCCGTTTTGAAGCACTGTACAGAGAGAAGTAGTATCGGCAACCCACAACTCAATCGCCGTTTACGAGTCGGATTTGTCACATGACGCTTCCAGCACGTTTTGACTGGCTGCCTCCTCTCAGCGGATGGCTCTGTGATGCCTTCATGTCCGGTCGGAAATATTGCAATTCCGACTTTAGCGCACACGTACGGCCCAACAAATAGGTAAATAGCTAATATCCATTGATGTTATTTGAATTTGATTCGTTTTTACCGGGTGACGTCCCGTAGCCTACTGTAATTTCTACGCGATATGTGTGTAATCCCAATGGACCATTCAAATACTCACCTACACCTCCACTCACACACACACAGGCTGGACATTTGCATAGCCTTTTATTACAGACATGTCTATTCAAATTGGATCGCTATTATCAGATGACCTCTGAGTCTGCTTTACTCCAGATTATTATACCGTCTGGACTTAAAAAAAAAAAAAAAAAAAAGTCTACAGATGGCAGATTTGTATTGGATAGCATTAGAAACCGTTGGTAAAGGTTACAACACCTCAACCAGCTCGAATACTGCTTACAACTGAGAAAGTCGTGTTTTCAGTGATAATCAGGTGATAACCAAGTTTTTATAATAACCAAATTGCCGAGATGTGACGTTTAGGTGCAGAGGGCATGGAAGTCGTGTAAACAATTGACGGTAAACATGAGCCATCCGTTAACTATTGTCTAATAAATCAATTAAAACATCAATTGCATTCCTGATGTACATTTTCCTCTTCATTCTGCTGCTGCTGCACAAAGTAGCTCTGTGCCACTGGAACAGCCACCAAAAACTGATTTTGTTACATGCTCCATTTTGTTATTACTTATATACGACCAAAGGAACTTCAATGTGCGATGTGCTTTAACCTCTTGGAAGTACGAGTTTATGATGAGCACTTTAAGGCAGCAACATACACATACACGGACAGTAGGTGTACTGTTCTTTGTATCAGACCCCAGTTTACATTAGGCCTACATACATATAAATATATATACAAACATACATATATACAGTATATGTAGGCTATATTATATATAATGTATAAGAGGTATGTAATGTAATAATGACAATAACAATAATACCATAATAATTAATAATAATAATGAATAACAATAATGATAATAATAATAACTATATTTCTGAAAAAATGTGAGTGTGCTTGCTGATAAAGCAACAGTCATATTGACTAGGGGGTCTCCAAATGATTTCTAGTGGTTGTTGGGTGTTACTAGGTGGTTTCTAGGTGATTACTACTAATAATAATAATGCTAATGTGAAGCTTTATTGATCCTCCTTAGGGAAATTCTCACCTCTCTAATACACAGGGAGGTCAGAGGTCAGAGGTCAGCTAAACATAGGCCTCTGGAGCTGATAGGGATTTTGTGTCTCATAAGGACACTTCAGCAGGCCAGATGCTTGCCAACACAGGTGTTTGATGAACGATGGCCTCTTAATCATAGGCTACACAGTTTACATATAAATGAAAATAAATATTTAAGTATACATTCAATTATATGTCTACATGCTAAATGCATTGACATTTTAGTTGTGGCTTCACAATGATAACTGATAAAAATGCAGTGTTGCTCAATTGTTTCACTTGAGCATTAATACATTTAATTTCACAAAGTAGGACAACTTTTGAAGGTCAACTATTACCAAAGATCGAGCAGATGATTAACTGAAGCTGTGAAATTATAAGTGATATGGTGATGTTATTCAATCAGAACACCTCATGACCAGAAGTAGCACCGCTGCCATCTAGTGTACAGATGTAGGATGAGCAAGACTGGGGAAGTTGCACATTTACATTTTTCCTTTATAGAGAACAGAAACACAAATCCTAGCCAACAGCACCAGAGCTTTTTTCAGCAGCTTGACATTGTAGAGATAATAAAGCAGCCTAATTAATTAATCCCCAATGTAATGATGTAGCTTTTTTCATTTTCAATTTGCACTGATGGGCGCTTTTACTTAATTTTTCAAACTACTGAATCCCTTTCTGGTCTTACTAATTGGCACTTTGATGTATTTTGTATAGTATATGGTGGGGTGATGTATGCAGGGTTTTTTTTTTTAATCCTCTTTGCAAAAAGTTTCCCTTATGGTAAAATATAGATTTGAATTGAACTGAATAAAAACAAAGCATCCATTTACATGGTTAATCAGTGTTTTGTCTTTATTTTAATATACAAA